>NW_015661877.1:83958-100700 GCF_001515625.1 Sinocyclocheilus rhinocerous | reverse complement strand
TTAATTTCATAAAACACCGTTTTGTATGTTTTTTAAGCCTGTTGTTTTACGGGGACACAGGAAGTGTCCTCATAAACCATGCTTACGTTGTAGTACCCATGTCATTATACACATTTGTGTCCTCATAAACCATTTATACCTGTACACACACACACACACACAGTATATATAGTGAAAAGTGAAAATGAACATTGGTCACCAGACATCTGAAAAGTGACATATGATGACATCCAACCTTATATATTTTATTTCAGAGCTGTGAGTTTTCAGTGAAACATGAGTTCGATCTGATGCCACACAAAGCCACCTTCAGAAAACTTAAAAGTGCACGAGTCATGTGGACTATATTATAGCCATTCATGGTGCTTCTTGTCCTTTTCGGAGTTTGACAGACAAGGTCCGGAGCTGAAAACAGCAGATCAGAGGCTGCAGTGGAGTCTGAGCCTCAGTGGGAGTCAAGGCTCCAGACCCATAAAACCGAATAAGAGCTAAAAGTCCTCACTCAGCAGCCTTCAGCTCCGTCTCTAACGCTGGGACTCCATCCTCACGCCGGCCCGTACACACACTCTCATCAGAGGGAAAGCCCTCAGGGACTGGGACAGAGAGCAGAGGAAGGGACAGCCCAACACAAACAAACCCCTGCATTTCCTTTTCCCTCCACCTCATCTTCCCTTCATCCCTCGCTCATTGTTCCTCCGTGTTATTGTGCTTGTGCTGATGCAGCTGTGAACCTCTAACAAACTCCATGTGTGAGTGAGAAGCTCAATCTGCTCAGAGAAGCCGTTTTTACGGAGATATTCTGGAGTTGTGTGTTACAAGAATGTGAAAACTCACAGCCGGTTAATCACGCCATTGTTCTTTCAAAACAGAATGATTTACTCACCCTCATGTCTTTTTAAACCTGCATGACTTTAAACAATGTGTATGAGATATGTTTAGATACACAAACGAAAAGGCAAATTACAACTAAGCAATCAAGAAAGACTAAATAGCCCTTCAAAAACGAATCTGAAAAGCAATTCTTAGATTTAATTATTAAATGATTAATTTTTACTTTTATAATTGTTTTTATTTCATATATTTAATCATTTTATTTAAATGTAACTATTATTTTAATTTGTATTTTTTAAAAAGAATATATTAATTACTAATAGATTTTAATAATAATTTAATGTCTTCAAATTATGTTTTACATTTAAAATAAATTTAAATAATAATTACATTTATTATTAATTTATTCACTTTATTCACTAACACTTTTCATTTTTATAGAACTTTAATAATAATAATTTAATATATTTTAAAATGATATTTTACATTTAAAATTAATTGAAATAATTATTGCATTAATTAATTAATTAAATTAAAATGAAATTAATTTAAATAAAATCAATTTCAAATGTAATTAATTTGTCACACCACACAATCATTTAAAATGAACTAGTGAAGGCCAAAAGGTGTAAATACAAACATGTAAATACTTAATATAATACGAATATAGATTACAATGGCATTCATTATAAATGACATTTATCAGAAACGCCAAGCCTAAACCGAGAACCTTTTTTGGGGTTAATTCACAGAGACTGCTTTCAATAGATGAATCAGTGTTATCGTTCTCTGTGATGACAGATTCAGGGAACTGAATAAAAGTGCGATACCAGTAAATTCTAATCTTACTCGGGCCAAACAGGAAGTGAGCTCATAAAGGACACAGGATGTGTGCCGTTATTTCCCCTCATGGGTTGGTTTCAGACCCGGACGCCATCTATTTATTCAACCCTACTCTGTCCTGTTCTTTCAGGGTCAGCAGGACAAATGCAGGACAGCAGATTGTGATTGGACGAGAAGATTTCACCAATCACACAGCAACTCAAAGTTTCAAATATGAGACGTTTAAGTGGCTTTGTCTAGTATTATGGAGTTTGCATTCATGCTTATTGTTATGTGACCCTCTGTCGTGTCATTCTGTTCTCCTTCCCACAGTTCTCCTGTGTTTTCCTGACAGATCTTACACAATACATATTGACATTTTGTGCCCCCAAAAACAATACTATACATAATGACAAAATTTTTTTAAAAAGGCATTTGGGAAGTTGACATGTCCTGCAGAAACTATTTTGATCAGCACTTTTAATTGAGAGATTATATATATATTTTTTATTGTATTTTTAAATGTCAAATTTAAATGATAATTAAACTAATAAATTACTATTACATTAATTTAATAGTAATTCAAATAAAATATAATATAGTAAAAAATAAAATATAATATAGTAAAAAATAAAATATAATATAATAAATAATTGGAACTAATGTGTCACCACTGGATCATTTAAAATTAACTAGTGAAGGCAAAAAGGTAATTAAAAATGGTGAGAAAACCTAACCTGCCATTTCTTTTATAATTATTAGCGTGGCCATATTAATTAGAAGATTGTATTTATGATTTTACAGAATTTTATTTGCAACATATTATCTTTTAAATATATATTTTGAATTTAAATACAAATAATATATTTAAATAAATGCTTAACTTATTTAAATGATAATTACATTCATTTGTACATGTACATTTGTACATTTTATTTATTTGTCACACAACAGGACCATGTCAAATGAACAAGTGAAGTGATTAAAAATGGTGAAAAACTAAACTGCTATTTCTTTTAAAATTATTAGCTTGACAACATTAATTAAGAGATCATATTTATAATTTTATACAATTGTAATAATTATTTAAATATAAAAATAATACATTATATTTTACATTTTAAATTAATTTAAATTATAATTTCATGTATAAATAAATAAAATAAAATAAATTTTTACACTTAATTTGTCACACCAGAGGACCATGAATTAGTGAAGTCCAAATTGTGATTAAAAATGGTGAAAACCCTAAAATAAATAGTGACTATAAGCACTTTATCATATAGATTACAATCATTTTTTTAAGTAAAATCTTAATGTTGATACAAAAAATGTTAATAATTAAATTTTAATAATATTTGATAATTATATTTAAAATCTAAAGTTAATTTAAATAATTATTACATTTACTAATCATTTAAATTAAATTAAATAATTTAAATGTAATTAATCTGTCATACCATATAAAATAACATAGTGAAGGTATAAAGATTAAAAAAACAAAGAAAGAAAAAGATTACAAATGGTGAACATTTTAAGAAATGGTGATCAGTGACAGGATATACAGATTCCCATACGTTAATATAATTTAAGTAAATAGAAAAAAATCTGTAAGGGTCAACTCAGTGTCAAACTCATATGTGACCCTGGAGCACAAAACCAGTCATAAGGGTCTGCAAAAAAATCTAAATATTGAGAAAATCACCTTTAAAGTTGTTCCAAATGAAGTTCTTAGCTATGCATATTACTAATCAAAAGTTAAGTTTTGATATATTTACAGTAGGAAATTTACAAAATATCTTCATGGAACATGATCTTTACTTAATATCCTAATGATTTTTGGCATAAAAGAAAAATCTATAATTTTGACCCATACAATGTATTGTTGGATATTGCTACAAATATACCCCAGCGACTTAAGACTGCTTTTGTGCTCCAGGGTCACATATGTGATTATGATTCCCTTCAGCGTGAATCAGGCGAGTAGAGTTAAAGGACAGGCCGTCACGCAGCATTACTCCCGCAGGCAGGTCAATCCCTGTGACCTGCTGGCTTAAAACGGCCCTAAAGGTCCATCAAAGAATCCCATTATGTCAACTGCCCAACACAGACATTGACCAACAGGCCTCGTAACGATCACATAAAGGGCAGCAGTGTGGTGGGCTGCGGCGCCAGAATCCACCCCTCCTCGCGTGCTAACAGCGGTCGCTAAGCCTAACCAGGCTGTCGCAGCAACCCCTGAGGTTACGTAAGAATGGTGCCAGAGCAACGGGCCGCTTCAGACCAGCACTTCACCCCGAAACCTCCTGATCGAGAGCATGACAGCCTCTGACGGGAGCCACTGCACTTCAAAGGCAGCAGCGGCTTTCTGACCCCTGTAATACGACGTGGTTTGAATCAGAGGGGAAAATAAAAAAGATGTTCAATATGATCATAATTAAGACTCAAAAGGTCTTGGAATGGAATAAATGTGTCCACTGAGAAACAAAACAAAAGAATTACGAGAGTTGCGACACTTTGACGCGAGCGTGACGAACAGATCATGAGATCCTCACTGAATTCTGAACACCCGTCATTCACAGATAGATAGATAGATAGATAGATAGATAGACCCTTTTGAAATGACACAGTATTCTATCAATTTTGTTTGAGAAAGAATAAAAGAACGGTTAAAGGTTATGGACACTTGACAAAGCCTTGAAATGCAAGTTTCTTTTTTCCCTTTGTTTATATTCAGTCGAGGCAGATCTGATTAAGCAAACAGGAAACATTTTGGCAGGCTGGAAAAAACAAGCATCTGGCTTCACAGTCCTTAATTTTTAGTGGAATTTTGCAGTGTTTATTATAAATGATTTATCCATTCACAATGTTATTTTATAAAAAGAATTAATGTGCCCAAAAGCAAACAATAATTTATATTTTAATATATTTTTAATAAAAAAATAATTACATGTATTAATCTTTTTTCCCTTTGTTTATATTCAGTCGAGGCAGATCTGATTAAGCAAACAGGAAACATTTTGGCAGGCTGGAAAAAACAAGCATCTGGCTTCACAGTCCTTAATTTTTAGTGGAATTTTGCAGTGTTTATTATAAATGATTTATCCATTCACAACGTTATTTTATAAAAATAATTAATGTGCCCAAAAGCAAACAATAATTTATATTTTAATATATTTTTAATTAAAAAATAATTACATGTATTAATATTTGTTTTAATAAAATAAAATATAGCTAAAAATAAAACTAGGTCATTTTAAATGGTCCTGTGGTGCGGCAAATGAATTAATTTTAAATTATTTATTAACACCACAGGACCATTTAAAAAGAACTAGTGATAGCAAAAATGTGATTAAAAATGGTGAAAACCTTGATGGTAAAGAAAAACAATCTAGACAGACTAACTATTAAAATGTAGAATTTAAAGACAAAAAAAAATTGATTCTGGTCACTCTAAAATCATTTCCTACTGCATAAGCAAATGACAATGATCCAATCAATCAATTCCCAAAAGCAAGTCTTGTTTTAAATTTTTGTATCGCTCGAGGAGCTTTCACTCAGATATATGGCAGGAAAATACAATCATAATTTCCTTAAATTAATTTTCAACAATTCACAGTATTAAAAACATTACAATAAACCATGCATAAGAGCATACGAGACATGGACATCAATGCAACCCTAAAATAACACTCAGTATTCCTGTGTTTTGTGTCCATGTTCCTGTCCTTCAGAACCAAACGGTGATGAAGGTGGGAGCTTGTCATGCACCAGTGAAAAAAAAAAGGAGAAACTGGACCCAAATTCACAAGAACATGTTGCAATCTCCTGATCTCTTGTCTTTACAAGCCCGGTCCACTTAGCAGCATGTTTTGGAAAGGCGACAGGTGGTGAAGGTTCTCCGAGGGGTTTCACCTGAACACAGCGACATCTAAACATCAGGCTGAATGGAAGAAAGGAAGCCGAGGATGTGTTTCCTGACCGGCACAAAGACCATAAGAGGCCAACGGAGAAAGACAAGACAATGGGACATGTCAAACAGACCACCAAAGTCTAAACAAATCGGGGGGAATTCACTAAAACAATTCATTTTATGCTGAAACTAATGGCAACTGCATCATTTAAATAAATGCATTTAAAACTTGAATAAAGAATAGTTCACCCAAAATGAACATTTGCTAAAAATGTACTCAGCCTCAGTTCATCCAAGATGTAGATGAATTTGTTTCTTCATCAGATTTGGAGAAATGTAGCATTGCATCACTTGCTCACCAATGGATGCTCTGCAGTGAATGGGTGCCGTCAGAATGAGAGTCCAAACAGCTGATAAAAACATCACAATAATCCACAAGAAATCCACACCACTCCAGTCCATCAGTTAACATCTCGAGAAGACAAAAGCTGCATGTTTTTAAGAGACAAATCCATAAATAAGACATTTTTAACTTCAGTTGGTTGCTAAAATATGAGTCCTCTATCTGTAATAATGCTTTCTCCAGTGAAAAAGTGGTCTGGTCTGAATCAGGAGAGAAATCTGCACAGATCAAACAGTCCAAAACAGCTCTAAACAAATATGTGGCTGGATTTTGATGTGAGAGACAACAGGAGATGGACTTTTTCACTGGAGGAAGCATTATTATGGATTATGGACTCGTATTTTAGTTAAAAATATCTTCATGATGGAGTTGCTTCTTACAAACACGCAGCTTTTGTCTTCTCCAGATGTTACCTGATGGACTGGAGTGGTGTGGATTACTTGTGGATTATTGTGATGTTTTTATCAGATGTTTGGACTCTCATTCTGACGGCACCCATTCACTGCAGAGGATCCAAAATTTTAATTGTTGTGTGAACTATTCCTTTAAACCTTGTTTTGCTCTGAAATACTCCACGCTAAAACATCTTAACTGTTGCTACAATGACATTAACAATCGCAAGTGCTAATGAATGCTGCATAATGGCTAAAAGAGTCCCCTTGATGGCCATTATTAACACCATGAAACCACATTTATGGATATCAATGCGCATAAAGTCTAACTTTAACTTTATATAAAGTGAAGATTCATAGACGTCTACAAATAGAAAGATAAAAAGCCGTTTGCTCATCATCCACAGCAACTGTTTGAGACTGTGCTCCTGTGGAAGCAATATACTAGGCTATTCTCATAAAAACAGAGAAAGAAAACTAAATCTCTGATAAAGGCTCTTTTGATGTCTGTCTGATGTCTTGCCAAGCCTGCCACTGTAAAAAATGATATGATGAAAAAGCCATGACAACTTATGTTTTTAAGTTACTTTAACTCATAAAAATAATTTAAGCAATTTCAACTTTTTTATATAAGTTATACTAGATACAACTTGATTTTTTAAGTCAGTTTAATGTTACTGAAATTCAAAGAGCCCAATTTAGTTCAGTGAACTTAACATTTTAAGTTGTAGCTTATTGGCACTAACCGGCCAAATCTCTGAACATGGATTCATGCGCAGGAGTCAAATTTGTACATGAATTTAATATCAGAGTCCTTTCCAAGAAAAAAAAAAATTCAGCAAATCTAGACATTAGACTCATGTTTGAAACATGAGACATCGCAGTGCAACATCAAACAAGGAGACACGGGCAGACACCTGTAAGACCTTTGTTCATCTTCAGAACACAAACAAAAATATTTTTGATGAAATACGAGGGCTTTCTGTTCCCCCATTGGCAGCAACGCAACGAAAACATTCAAGGTCCAGAACGGTAGGAAAGACATAATTAAAAACATTGAATGTGTTTAATTAATTTGTGTATATTGAAGTGTGTATTGTGTATAGAATAACCAACTGTTAGTAATTTTTACTGTTATTTTCTGATTTTAAAGGCTCATGGTGAGACACTTCATACACGCAAGCTGGCCTCCTAATACGAAGACTACGATGGTGCACTGCAGGACACCTTTCTCCTTTTAAATGTGCAAGAAAAAAAAGGACTGTAATGGACATGTATGTGTGTTTTTTATTAGCTTTTCTCAGTGGTTGTTTCCCATGAGGTATGAGTGTATTTTCAGCTTTGTATGACAGTTTCTTGGCAGTTTTTTGCTACTTTTGTGCCCTTGTTGTATACATATACTGGCATTCACACATTAGCATGCACAGGCAGGTTGTGTACTGTTCTTAATATTAAAACCCTGTTTATAAGCACTGCAAGAAAAAAATAAATTTTAAATGTTTCAAACAAATGTAGTATATTTTTTTTATCTGGATCTAAAATAAAGTTTACATTATCATAACTAGAAAATTAATGTTAAAAACATAAGAACTTAAGTTGAAACAGCAAATATTGTAAAGTCAAATGAACTTCAATAAAACAATTCAGCACTAGGCAAGATTTAAATTAGTGAGTTGAAATGACTTGTACTTTTAAGTTGATTTAACTTACAATTTTAAGGCAGCCACAAAACATGTTTTTAAGTTGAAAGGGGTGAACATTTTTTACAGTAGTTGAAATGACTTGTACTTTTAAGTTGATTTAACTTACAATTTTAAGGCAGCCACAAAACTTATGTTTTTAAGTTGAAAGGGGTGAACATTTTTTTACAGTGCTTGCTTTATCAAACTTTATAGATGTAGACTTTGGCAAAGATGCAGCAACTCTTAGAAAACACTCAGTCATATGTGGCACATAAGGAGAGGAGAGAACAGCAATAATAAATCAAAATTAAAAAGTAGGGTATATATACTATATATTCTCAGCCAGTATGTTTGTAATTACACAGAAATTGAGGATCATGTGAAACTGAAGACTGGAGTAATGATGCTGATAATTCAGCTTTGATCACAGCAATAAATTACATTTTACGATATATCCACAAAGAAAATGGTTATTTAAAATTGTAATAATATTTCACAATATTACTGTATTTTTGATCAAATAAATGCAGCCGTAATGAGAATAAGAATCTCACTGATCCCAAACTGACAGATTAAAGTCCTCTCTATCACTCAAATCAGCATCAATCAAAACCCCAAAAGTCCAGACCAAACAGCGCAGGCCGCTGAAGTCAACAATTCAGCACACAGACATGAAGAAGGATTGACTTCTGTGGTTGTGTGTCTCAACTCAGAGATTACGAGCCCTAAACAAAACAACATAAAGGGCACGGAGCTCCAGACCAGATGTAGACTCTAAACAAAAGAGTCATGATGGGGTAGGCAGGGAGTGTGGGGGTCAAAGGTCAGGGCAAAGGGAAAGGTAAAAGAGTCCAGGGCTTCAGGATCTACATAAAACCACATTTTACACAATGCATTGCATGCACAAACAGAGATACTCAAAGCTGCTGAAACCAACCAGTAAAAAAACAACAACAACAACGATCTGGGTAAATCTCAAGATTTAAAATCATGTTCAAAAATCGAAAGAAAGAAAGAAGAAAAAGTGGAGAAAATGTGCTTAATGTAAATGAAAATGTCACAATGCTTCATTTTCTTTATGCAACGCAATCTCTTTTCTTTTTCTTTTTTGAGAATATTGTAAAATAAGCCAATTCAGCAAATTTCTCATTATTAAATTGTATTTTACATACTAGAGTTCAAAATGAGACCACATTAGAAAATATGGGATTTTGTAACATTTAAACTTGTAAATAAGCATCTTTTAGGACTTAATAACTTTTAATGTCTTAATAACTTTTAAATGTATTAAAAAGAACTTTCTTATTTTTTATTGTTATTTTTAATATCGTGTTTTTCTTTTTTCATTTATTTTATTTTGGAGTGAAATGTGACCTGCTTTCGAAACTATATTGTAAAATAAGTTTTCAATTTAGCAAATTTCGGCGGGGCATAGAGGACCTACAATAATGGACAGTATTTGAAAAATAATGTGTTTTTTGAACATTAAAGCATGTCAACATATTCTGTTACACCAAATACACCAAATAATTATCTTTAAAATAGCATCATATGACCCCTTTAAATTGTATTATGTATAGTGCAGTTCGAAATAAGACCACAATGAAGATATGAGGGGATTTTCCCCCCCTTTAAACCCTTTAATGTTTTAGGATATAAAAAAATGTAAAACAAATAAAAAATGTAATGTAAAATTGTGAATTAAATAGAAAATAAGATGAAAAAGAAAATAAATAGGACACACTTTAAATATATTTTTATGTCTTACTTTTTAGTGCTATTTTTCATTTCTTCTGCAACTTTAATTAAAATTGTATTCACTTTTAAGTAAATCACTTTGATTTGTATTATTTATTTTTAATTTTTGGAGTGAAATGTGACCTGCTTTTTTTGAGATTTCACCATCTTTCACATGCTGAATCTGAGAAAGAAAGCATATTTTTTCTCCTTTCTGTTGGAGAACTTGGCTGTTAGAAAGCAAAAACTCATTAATCTTTCAGGTAAACAGTCACATTTCCAGACCAAAAGTGTGAAGTCACAGATGTTGTGCACACAGATTCAGAGCAGCGGGTATATCCTCAGGTAACAGTCTGTTTCACTGATTAAAAGGCTGTTTATCAAAAGTAAATGAACCCCAACCGGACACCATCAGTCGGTCTATGTGATTACATGCTTGATCCTCTAATAGTCACCTTATGCTTCAAACACACAGGGCCTCAAACGCAAAGATGCAAACGGCCCCAGCGTTCAGACAGGAAGTTGGGATTACTGTGACTTCCTGCCCTGAAGGTGTGTCATTAATCTTGACCTGAACCGAGAGTGAGCATATGTGCACGTTCACAGCAATAATACAGAGAAGTGTACATTATTTAATATAATTTTCTTGCCTTATCGAGTGACAGACTGATATATTGGTCAGGCAGTTTAATCAGACAATATTTGGCCATTTTGAGATTATTATCTACCAACAACCTTGTAAAAGATTATAGACATTCTTTAAATAAATATATTAAAAAAATAAGTTTTAAAATCAGGAAAATTCTCCTAATTATAATGCATTATATAGAGTGGGGCTCGGAATGTGACCTCACTGAAAATATGGGATTTTATAACATTTACACCGGCAAACTAAATTTTAAAAAAAAATGTTTGTCAAGAAAAACTTTGATGTTGGCTTGACAAAGCCTGACCAGATAGTTTAAAGTAGTTTTAAAACTTGTAGTTTGAAGGTTTTTAAGGCAATCAGATGGATGGACAGACAGGTTGCTAGGGCTTTGCGAAGCAGTTATTATGTATTCTGGGTGGTTGCTAAGGTGTTGCTATGCAGTTGCTAGGGTATTCAATGTGGTTGCTAAGGTGTTGCTATGCAGTTGCTAGGGTGTTCTGAGGGTTGCTAGAGTATTCTGGGTGGTTTCTAGAGTATTGCTATGCTATTCTGGGTGGTTGCTAGGGTGTTGCTATGTGGTTGCTAGGTTCTTCTTTGATGATTGCTCGAGTGTTGCTATGCAGTTGCTAAGGCATTCTGAGTGGTTGCTAAGCTGTTCTGGATGGTTGCTAGAGTGTTGCTATGCAGCTGCTGGTACGTCTTATCACATCGCTACCACGTTTCTTCCATTGCAGCTCAAGATACTCTTTGGATCATCAGATTTTGTTCATTTAGTTTTGTTCCATTAAAGCAAAACAGACGCAAATGATGAAGAAATTCTCAAATTCATGTTCATATGTCACTCGAATTATTATGCTGATAACATACAGTAATTTGCAACAAAAAAGTGCTTTAAATAAGAAAAAAATAGAAGCATTTCAATAACACTCTCAGACATTTGGACCTCACTGTATAAACTGCATTATAATTGCCTAATTGGCACCTTGTTCTCTAGATATCAGTTTTACTATCAGCCATTGAAAATCTCATACTGGTCAACGACTAATCTTATCACAAATTGCCTATTGGGAAATAACAAGAAAACAGAATCCAGTCACCAATTTATCAGCTGATCATGGACACACAGACATCGGGCCCCTCAGTCCAGGTCAAACATTATTCTGAAAGGACTACGTGATCACGACAGAGTCTACGAGATTAACGCTACTCGATAATAAGAGACCAAACAGCTGTCTGGCACCGCAAATTGCGTGAGGATTTCGTCACCTGCTGTGTATGACTGACGTTAAATAGATTATTCAATCCCTTGGGGAGGCAAAGCCAGCGATGGCGTCAAACAGGTCAGGCCCTTGGCACCCCACACACACGGTGGCCTACAGGAAGTCTGGTTTCCAGGGTCCCCCGGGTTTAGACCAAGGGTCAGTGGTATCAGGACCAGAGTTAAATGGTGTTGGGTTTCTCCTTACAGATGTACTGCAGAGAAACCAGACCTCTGAACAACGAGAGGTGTTGTACAAATGGCATATGCACTTCGACCATCACTACAATCTACTGTACTGTTATCATTGAGATACTATTATAGTGTTTTAATATGTTGAAATAGTTTTTATTTTTGTATTTTCTGCTTCATTTTAATTTTAGTTAAAGTTTTAGTCATTTTGTTGTGTGTTCTTGTAATTTTCATTAGTTTTTTTTTTTATATGTCTATGTAGTTGTATTACTTTTTATTTTAGTTTTAGTCATTTTTGTGCATTTACTAAAAGGAATAGTTTACCCCAAAATGACAATTTGCTGAAATTTAATTAATCGCAGGCCATCCAAAATATAGATGAGTTTGTTTCCTCATCAGATTTGGAGAAATGTAGCATTGCATCACTTGCTCACCAATAGATCCTCTGCAGTGAATGGGTGCCGTCAGAATGAGAGTCCAAACAGCTGATAAAAACATCACAATAATCCACAAGTAATCCACACCACTCCAGTCCATCAGTTAACATTTTGTGAAGCAAAAAGCTGCGTGTTTGTAAGAAACAAATCCATCAGATGCTTTAACTTCAAACCGTTGCTTCTAACCTCTATAGGCCTACATAACATAGCTTTCCCCAGTGAAAAACGTTTTGATGGATTTGTTTCTTACAAACATGCAGCTTTTGTCTTCTCCAGATGTTAACTGATGGACTGGAGTGGTGTGGATTACTTGTGGATTATTGTGGTTTTATTTGTTTTATTTGATGTTTATCAGCTGTTTGGACTCTCATTCTGACGGCACCCATTCACTGCAGATGATCTATTGGTGAGCAAGTGATGCAATGCTACAATTCTCCATATCTACATCTTGGATGGCCTGGTAAAATTTTTATTTTTGGGTGACCTATTCCTTTAAACTAGAGGAAAATGAGAAATGTTGCTTTGGCAATGTTCATGTTTTTTATATTTTATAACAAAAGTAACAAAAATGTTTTTTTATGGTTTCAATTTTAAACTATAATAACCCTGTAATGGAGTGAATGCTCGATTAGAAATGAATAATGGAACTAGAAATTAGTAAATGCATCTCATGCACTGTTTTCAGAGTCTCTCTGCTGACGTGTCTCCAGACCAAACACCTGATTTCCTTACGATCCCCCTCAGGGCGCTAATTGTACCGTCAACACAACAACATTATGGAGCCAAGGTTCACCAAACTTTGACCACTAATCTAATCTTAATGTTCTCTTCATTACTGCATTACCTACTCAGACGTAGGCCGTCAATCAGCACTGAGCTCGTGAGGCTTTCTGAGTAATGTTTTCTGGAAGAGGAGCCGTTGTTGATAGCTAATCATGGTTATCTATTTATTCACAGTTATGTATTCACCATACAGACTCGCAGTTTGAATGCTAAGGAGTGAAATTTGTGCAAAACAAAAAATAGTAGTCTATATTTAGATGATTAGATGCACACTTCTAAGTGTAATTTCATTGATTCTCCTATTATATTTTCAAATGACTGCATGCTGACCAAACCACAAAAGCCAAAAACCATGCAATTTTAAGATTTAAGAAGATTTGAAAATGCATTAATATTCAATATATACATATACTGTAGATACCGACAGTGATGCTGAAAAGTATTTGGACAGTTCAAATGTCTCAATGTCATTGCATTAGATTTTTCTCAGACCTACATTCACTTTTATATATCAGTTTTACTCAATTACTTTTAATCAAAATGGTGTTTTGGGTGATTTTTAGTTGATATATGAAGTCTGCTCCTATCAAGTTCTAGAATATCTGTGTAAACTTGAGAGAAAATGACTTTATACATACACTTAAAAATCAACAAAACACCACAAACACAAAGTAGTGCAATACATTTTATTGTCATTTTCAACTCTAGATCTTTTGTTTTATCAATTCAAACCTATCAAACTGCGAAATGTGAAATGTGTGCTATATTTCCTTCTAAAAGATACCCCATTAACAAAAACATGTTCTAAAAACATTCCGTTCATGTTTCCATTACGTTATGAAAACGTTATTTCTGATTGTTCAAAAGTACAGTTTTTTTAAATGTTTTAAAGAAGTTTTTTCTTGTTTATACGAACGTTAAGGGAACATTATGTTTTATCATTTTGCAAACATTATGGAAATGTTACTTTTGAATGTTCTCTGAACATTGTGAAACATGTTAGACGAAAAAGGTCCATGAACAAAAAAAAATAAAAAATACATTTGCGTTAACATTTTGAGAACATTATTAATGACTAGATAACTTTGAACGAACATTCTATTAAGATTACTGGATGAACATTTGTCAGAACATTAGGCAAAGTTCTCAGAATGTTCCCTGTTAGCTGGCTAGATTTCTATGAATTCTGTCCTCCAACTAGGTTCATAATTTTATTTACTTTGTTTACATTTTGCTAAAAATCCTAACAAGCTATTTGAAGGCAGGATCCAAAACATACAGTGACAACATCATGCTGAATATTGACACAAAAGATCAGCTTGCATTCAATGAACTGAATCTTTTTTTCAGGGCAATAACTCTGGAAATGTTCAGAAACATTTCATTTTGTAGCCACTAAAGGTTTAAGTCTCTATTGGAAGTGACTTTTAAAAATAAACCCATCCTGAGAAATATTCACCGGAGTAAAATGTCTGACTATCTTGGTCTCAAATGAAAACTTGATACACTGGCTTGATATTTTCTCAGATAATGCAATGCTAATCCATGTCTCCAATATATCCTCCTGAGAACCATAAAAAAGTTTTGTGAATATTTATTTTTTTATGTCATTACATTGGTTGGAGCATAAGAAACAAATATAGAAGTTTTTTTTTTTTAAATATATTTTATTCATATTTTATTCTATGTCCTTTGTAGAGGACGTTATGACTAAGTTATTAAAAAATAAATAAATAAATAAAAAACAGACATGAAAAGTCATGCACAGGCAAAAACAATGTTTTATTTTTTTCATTCACCAATCAGTATTTAGGTTTCAGGTTGTTTTTAACCAAACTTTGTACAAAGATGATTCTATGTTATGTAATAACAGAATATGTTTCCATTACGTTATGAAAACGTTATTTCTGATTGTTCAAAAGTACAGTTTTTTTAAATGTTTTAAAGAAGTTTTTTCTTGTTTATACGAACGTTAAGGGAACATTATGTTTTATCATTTTGCAAACATTATGGAAATGTTACTTTTGAATGTTCTCTGAACATTGTGAAACATGTTAGACGAAAAAGGTCCATGAACAAAAAAAAATAAAAAATACATTTGCGTTAACATTTTGAGAACATTATTAATGACTAGATAACTTTGAACGAACATTCTATTAAGATTACTGGATGAACATTTGTCAGAACATTAGGCAAAGTTCTGAGAATGTTCCCTGTTAGCTGGCTAGATTTCTATGAATTCTGTCCTCCAACTAGGTTCATAATTTTATTTACTTTGTTTACATTTTGCTAAAAATCCTAACAAGCTATTTGAAGGCAGGATCCAAAACATACAGTGACAACATCATGCTGAATATTGACACAAAAGATCAGCTTGCATTCAATGAACTGAATCTTTTTTTCAGGGCAATAACTCTGGAAATGTTCAGAAACATTTCATTTTGTAGCCACTAAAGGTTTAAGTCTCTATTGGAAGTGACTTTTAAAAATAAACCCATCCTGAGAAATATTCACCGGAGTAAAATGTCTGACTATCTTGGTCTCAAATGAAAACTTGATACACTGGCTTGATATTTTCTCAGATAATGCAATGCTAATCCATGTCTCCAATATATCCTCCTGAGAACCATAAAAAAGTTTTGTGAATATTTATTTTTTTATGTCATTACATTGGTTGGAGCATAAGAAACAAATATAGAAGTTTTTTTTTTTTAAATATATTTTATTCATATTTTATTCTATGTCCTTTGTAGAGGACGTTATGACTAAGTTATTAAAAAATAAATAAATAAATAAAAAACAGACATGAAAAGTCATGCACAGGCAAAAACAATGTTTTATTTTTTTCATTCACCAATCAGTATTTAGGTTTCAGGTTGTTTTTAACCAAACTTTGTACAAAGATGATTCTATGTTATGTAAGATATAACAGAATGATTTGATTTACTATTTTATTTCATGCAATGTGTGCGTAAAATGTCCATAAATTGGTATTCCCATTCTATACAGTGTATCCATACATTGCATCTATTTTGCATATTAATGTGTTCTTGCATGGGGCAAACCATAATGAAAAAAGAAGTGTTATAATGGGAGTAATAACTTTGGCAACATTTTCATAAGAATATCTCATATTTCATAGGAATATTGATCTATACTTTCTTGTTGTGTTTCCCCAAAATGTCTGATTAACAGCCGTTTGTCCTGGTGTCCTCTACGTGTATGAAAATTACACCCTGAAAATTTCACCCTGTTGAAACCCCATAACATTTTTCTGAGATGTTTTTTTTTTTTTACGACAAACAATTTGAAAATTAGATTTAAATGATAATTACAAAACATTATCATATTTCTGTCATGACAACTCTCGGAGGGATAGGCATGGTAATGTACATGACAATGTTAATGTATTTGGCCTTGGTGGAATAGAGCTGCTACGCTTCTGCGGCAGAGCAAGTACCGAGGCTTGAAACTGCCAATACATCCACAACATGCTGCTGTGAGCATGTAAGAAATTTTGCTGCTGCAAATATAACATACATGAAATAACCCCCATATAGCATACATGAATCACCTCGTAGCAGATCTATACAGGTGGAGCTGGGGAAGGTGGAGGGTTTCTGAAGCAAGCTGCAACTGCTAC
>NW_015661877.1:82793-83719 GCF_001515625.1 Sinocyclocheilus rhinocerous | reverse complement strand
TAAGCTTTTGAATGGTATAGTGTATAATGTTACAAAAGCTTTTTATTTCACATAAATGCTGATCTTTGGATCCTTTTATTCATCAAAGAATCCTGAAAAAATTTACTCAACTGTTTTTTAAATATTGATGATAACAATAATAATAATAATAAAAAAAAATGTTTCTTGAGCAGCAAATCAGCATATTAGAATGATTTCTGAAGGATGTGACACTGAAGACTGGAGTAATGATGCTGAAAATACAGCTTTGATCACAGCAATCGTTTTAAAATATATTCAAATAGAAAGCAGTTATTTTAAATAGTAAAAATATTTCACAACTATATATATAAATATATAACATTTCTGTCCCCCTCACTTCTGAAATGATGGCTACGCCCCTGATATCAAGTAAAAGACTGCGAATTTCAAACACTTTGCAGATGAGAACAATAACACAAGTCGACAGTCTCAGACTGAAGTTCAGATGGAGAGGAGTCTATCGTCACAGTAGCAACTCTTAAAAAATAGTTTGTGGAAATCGTTTTATGAATTGTCAGCACTTTATCTATTGTAAAAAACTGTTAGAATTTACAGTGTTTTCCTGCCAGTTGGCACTGAGAGTGACTGACACTTGATGGTAACAAAAATGAGTAAATAGATATGTGTAAAAAATAAATAAATAAATAAATAAAATCAAAAAATCCCTACTTTATTTTCTATGTGCGTTCATAAATTGTACTAATTTGTAAGTGTCATATTTGGCGGTTGGCATTAGAAGTTATATTACTAATAACAGTGGTATATGAGAATTAATAACACAGAAACATTTTTTAAAATATGCCTTTTTCGAAGCTGTTGTATATAAAAAACACAAGGGGGCTGAATTTGCATGCTTAGCTGAAGCTTAGGCATTCATTACTTTCTCTCAATTTAATTCGTCTTTT
>NW_015661877.1:79393-80663 GCF_001515625.1 Sinocyclocheilus rhinocerous | reverse complement strand
TTTGATTGATATCTCTAAAAAAGCCCTGAATGTGCTCTGTACAGGACATCATACAGGACTTAACACTGTAGCATAGGGTCTCAGAGAAATTCACTAAAATATAATGTCCTCTACAGAGGACAAAAGTCTATGTCTCCCATATGGATTATCAGCCATATTTAAAGACTAAGGAGAAAGTGTGTTTATGATCAAACCTCTAAACATTTGATATCTCTAAAAAAGCCCTGAATGTGCTCTGTACAGGACATCATACAGGACTTAACACTGTAGCATAGGGTCTCAGAGAAATTCACTAAAATATAATGTCCTCTACAGAGGACAAAAGTCTATGTCTGGGTCCCATATGGATATAAATCTACCTGTTTAAACACTGATGTCTCGAGCATTTGATCTGTTGTAGTTCAAGTCAATTCCCCAAACAACCTCCCTCTGCTGTTGTGTTTGTGGTGGGGCTCAGTTTACACTCATACCTGCCCGCCCACCGTAGTGGGATGATCCCGGTTTCATCCACGAACCACAAACGCTCCTCCGGCATTCAGTTCAGAACCAGTGAGCCGCAGTCGAGACAGTAAACGGAGATTAGCAGCTTTCACAAGCGGACACGGATCACGACACACGGTAAGAGCCAACCGAGCACTTATCATACGACTAGTGGCTAATATCCGACCACATCATGTTTAAAGCGACTTTATTTACACACTGAATCCTGTCTAAACCGAAGTCGCGTCATTTTTTGTCTAATTTCGTGTCGCGTGTAAACAAATACATGAGTTTGAAACTATAGTACTGTTCATTCAGTAGAAACTGTCATTGATCTTCATAAAATATTTTATTATCTCATTTTTTAAATTGTATAATCGTATTTTAATTCAGTTTAGGTGTGAATCGGAGAATTATTATTTTATTTTCTGTAACTAATTGATATCACTGCAGCATTTAGTTAGGTTTATGTGGATATTGAATGTATGGGGCAAAGTGCAAAATGTAAATTCGTGTGTTTTTAACAGTTAAGAGTGGTAAATAAATAAATAAGGTGAGGATTTTTATAGGCTAAATGAGAAATGGCCAAACTGTTTTGAAACTGAGTGAATGCAGTAATGTTATTAGTTTTGTAAACGAAACGTTTTGGTGCTTTAATAAATTAGCATATGCATAGAACATGGGTACATTTTATATTACATTATAATGATTTATTAAAAAAATTTCTGCATATGGGTGATAGTGTCTGTAATAACTTATTTAGTCTGGTTGATCATTTACTTAATATCAT
>NW_015661877.1:77862-79199 GCF_001515625.1 Sinocyclocheilus rhinocerous | reverse complement strand
TTAATATCATTATATATATATATATATATATATATATATATATAAAGAGTTTTTGAAGATTTAAATCTTACAGGTACACTGTGCAATTCTTGCGCCTCTAGCGGCACCATAACGAATTGCAATAATAATAACTGGTTGAATCTAAATTCCCATACGTTCGTGTATTCAACTGAATGAAGAGCTTATTAGGATGTACCAAATCACTCATACAGTTCAGTTAGGATACTGAGTTAAAGTCAGCAGCCTATGTAGGCAGTATTGACTAAAACACTACATTTTTAGAGCGGAAATTGTTGATGCACTATGTATGACCTCAGCTCTCATTTACACTAGACTAGGAAATTATGTAAGTATATTACCTTAAGTTTACACAATGTAAGAGGGATATATGGTTGGACTGGCGTTGTAGGAAAAGCTTTAAACAAAAGAACAGACTTCAAGTATAGGGGAAAGTGAGGCGATCACATGTTTTTGGAAACACCAAATGCAAATTTCCATCAAACCAAACTGACACAGTTTTACTACTAATTAAGTCTTTTCTTAGTTTGTATGGCTTTACAGCATTAATTTTCTGGAGATATGTGTAAATGGATAGGGCAATGCAATCCTTCCCCACTAAAGATCGGTTTAAAGATTAGGTTAGGTGGCAAACCATGCACTAACTTTCCACAAAGTCAGCAGTATTAGACCAGTCTAAACACTCAAAAAGTAGACCAAACGCAGAGATTTCACCTGTCCTTGAACCATAAGTGAGGTCTCTTCATACTGGTGTATTGTCTTCCAAACCCCAAAATAGGATAAACACGTGTCTGTGGCGGTGTCATCTCTCTGACGCGCAGATGCATGAGAAATGTAAACATTAGCATGACGCTGAGGGCCATGATGCAGCCTTTAATGTCACTGTGCATATGTTTCAAGACGTTGTGATGTACACTGAGATCTAATATCTACTGGCAAACTACAGTAAAGTCTTTGCATGTTACTGAATGCATTAGATCCAAATTATGACCCCAAACATGCCCAGAAGTTCTCTGCAAAAGTTACTAGCATGCTTTAATGCACGCTTTTTACCAGTGTCAGATCAGGCCTCGGGACATTAGCAGATCTGATGGCTGCAGCTCTCATCTGAGGTGTTGACAACCACTTTCACATCTCTGAGAGAAATATATGTATTTCTAATAATGCATTTTATATATATGATATCTGATTTTTTTTTGTTATATTTTTTTTTTCATATATATTATAGTTTTTATTGTATTCTTATATTAACTATAACATTTTTGTTATATATATTTTTATTTTATTATATATAGCTAATTCTAATTTAAAATATGTAT
>NW_015661877.1:75825-77464 GCF_001515625.1 Sinocyclocheilus rhinocerous | reverse complement strand
TAATTATATTAGATTTTTCATATATATATATATATATATAATTGTCTCTTTTTTTCTATTTTTTAAATTATTATATTTTTATATTTTTCTCTCTCTTTATATATGTATATATTATTATAGATCTAGATCTATATATTTATATTTATATATATTATCAGATTTGTAGCAGGCCTGAGCTGCGTGCATCTCTCATCTGAGGTGCTGACAGTTACTGTGAGATGAATAAATGCGAAAGGACTTATATCACCACTAGGACGGACACTCAAACCACAGAAGAGAAGCCCACGGGCTGCATGCAGTGACCTTTGTCAGTTTGTGTGCGAGTGGCTGACGGGATGCCCACGCCGCTCTGGTGACCCCCACTGACTGGAATTGAACCCTATGTAGGGAACACGCTTCTGACCGGTTGTTTCCCAGTCCATTTTGTTCTTCTCACAAACACATTGTGACCACATCAGTCTAAACTGCAGTGATACTGTATCCCGCAAGCATTCTTGTGGGTCCGGGGCGGAAAAGCAGCAGCTATTTTGTTTTTGTTTTATTAAAGCCAAAATGTTGCTCTTCTGTCAGCCGTGTACTTTCTCCTTGAGTGCAATCACGTAAACAATCATTTCCCCGAAAGAAATCATCGCATTTGTAGCGCTAATGTGCGGCTGTGTGTTAACAGCATGAAGCTCGGGTTACTAATTAGAGGCCGAAGGCTCCTCAAACTAGTGACATGCATGTCGCTCCCTATGTAGTCATCTAGTCTTTTTCCCTTCATGATTTATTTACTCACTACACTATTAATATTAAATGAACAAATCCCGGTGCTGTGACACTCACGGGACGACTGACAGCTGTGGGAGTGGGTTGCTCATAGTCACACGTCCGTTAATCGTCCTGGGCTCGTCTACGCAGCGCTGCCGTCCTGCCAGGTCGAATCAGACCTCGCGCTGCCGCCCGAATCTTTTAAGGCCCATGAAGGGGTCTGCATCCTTTGTCACGCTCACAAGACATTGTTCTGACAGGGCCGGTGAGCGCTGATCTTTCCCTGTGCTGAGGTGGTGGGGGGCGTTGAGGGGAGATTATGGGCTATTTCTGTGGCACTTTGGGCCTGTTTGCGACCAACGAGCCAGACTAGCGGCTAATGAGAGAAGACAACTGACAGGTTCAGTGGAGGCTGTGAAGCAAGAGGAAATGGCAGGGAGTCACATGGCCTTTTTAGGCAGAAAGCGAGTGATTGAGAGTCTGGCTTTCGCTTTGTTTTTGAGTTCAGTAGTACAGAAATGATTCCTTCCAAAATTAAACTTCTGTCATCATTTACTCGTCAATCTGAGATATGAAAGAGTAATGTGAGCAATAAATGCTTCCTCTATAAGTTGAGAAAAGCCTGATAAAAGTTGATCATTATTGCTTCTATTTGAATATTTGCATTTATTCTTTTAGCAGGCACTTTTATCCATAGCGACTTACAAATAGAAATACAAGCAATTCATCTTAAAATGAAACATGTAAATGTATCTAAATTAAAATGAATATATTTACATATAGTAATTATTTAATTTTGTTATTTTTTCTTACATGTTCTCATTGACAAACAGAGAGAGATTATTTAATTAAATTTTAATTTTAATTTTACCAGGAACTAAATATAAGA
>NW_015661877.1:22057-75718 GCF_001515625.1 Sinocyclocheilus rhinocerous | reverse complement strand
GCACATTATTGGCAATATTGAGCTGAAGCTTGACTTTGCAAATTTAAAATCGCAAATCAAATCGCAATCGCAATATCTGTCAAAAAAATCACAATTTGATATTTTCCCCCAAATCGCACAGCCCTAATATACATATATATATATCTATATATATAACATGTTAATAAAATATTATAATTTATATAATAATATTTTTTTTATAAATGATGTTACAAAAAATGATTATATATTTCTTAAATTTACTTAATGGTAAAATAAAGACTAAATAAATAAAATAATCTCTCTCTATATATGTATACATAAATTATAATTAAATAATATATTTATATTGATTTGTTAAGTGTTTTTGCTTGCCAGTTGTTGAATTCAGGTCACAATTGATAATCAACGCAATATGGCTGGTAGTGTTTTGTGTTTGCTGTCATAGAGTGAAAACAGGGTCCAGGATTGTTGTGCCACATGACATTTGATGGTTTGATGTCAGACAGGATGACTGGAGGGGTCAGGCGTTCCTCCCCATCATCCCATCACCCTCGACCCTTTCCAGAAGTCACGTTTGTTTGAACCCTTGCCGTTAACACTTGTGTCTGCGGTGACCTTAACATGAGCCTGGCTCATCACACTACCAGCCGGCCCAGAGCAGCTTTATCGGAGGGAACTAGAGGTTGGTAAATGTGTTGACTGGTCAGGCTCCGGAGGAATAAACTGAACTACTTTATCACTTGTGTTCCCTGAGAGCAGATTATGGCAATCAAGTTAAGACTTAACCTTCCAAATGATCGGTAATCTGATCAGCATTTGAGCAGCTCTTTCTACACACTTGCTCTTTGCTTTAGGCAGTTCATAAAACTTAGTTTTGTGGATTCTTAAAAGGCTGCATGTAGATCAGATTACTTCTCCTTTACATGCCCAGAATATATTAAATTAGTATTTCACGTCAGAGGCCTTTTATTAGGGAACGTATGTATACGGCGAACCTTTGTTATGGGCACAGTAAACAGACCGAACTCCCTGTGTAAACTTTATCAGGCAGATTTAAAGTTCTGCAATGTGAACACTTGGATTGGCTTCAGAAATGAATCATTTAGACAATCTCCAGCAGCAGTCCTAATGTATTTTTGTTTTTTATTTTAAGATAATTTTATATAATTATATAATTTTATTATTTAAAATGTAATATTTTTTTTTATAAATTTTTTATATTTTTAATATTGTATTATTTACAATTTAATATAATTTGTATTATTTATTAAAATAATTATTTTATTATATATTACATATCAAATTTTGGCAACACTTTACAATAAGGTTTCATATATGTATTACATATATTACGTTATACAGAAATAAAAAAATGTAGACGGTCTCCAGCAGCAGTTGAACCCAGGTCTTTTCTATTAAGACAAAGTTAGTTTTTACAGCATAATGTCAAAGCTTATTCTAGCCACAAACTGCTTAGACAAAAAGATGAACATTCATAGGGTAGATATATGTATATCAAATAGATATTCGCATGCACATGGGTCAAAGACGAAAAAGGGTTTAAGCATAAAAACAAAAAGTGTAATATTGCTTTAAATTGTTGTTTAAAAAAAAAAAAACTTCTATGTTACACTGAATGACAATGTAACATTATTTCAACCAAATTGTAACATTTTGTTCTCCAAAAACGTATTTGAAACCTTAAAAGTAGACACTTTACTTACATTTAATGTGCTTTCTATGGACATATAATCACTTCTGTAAATTTATTTTGATGCGGACATATTAACGTCTTTGACCCACGTATGCATTAGTCCTCAGGAACAGATGTTCTAAACCTCATTCCGGTCACCTCACCTTTCCTGTCATTGCACGCACAAAACCTTTGCATTTGACTCAGGAAAAGCAAGACGTTTCCATGCCCCTTTGTGTTTTTCCTTCACTATAATAGACGTGCACAACCTTTAGCACTTCTCAAGGCAACTCCTTCTCTTCCTGTCTGAACTTTCCGGCTCCGAGCCATGGATGGAGTCCAGCTCTCATGCATGGATTAGATGGAGAGGCCAGGTCCACATTCATAGGAGGATATTTTGTTTTACACTGGTGAAATTTATAGCTCCTTTATCAGACCTCTACAGCGTAAAAAAAAAAAAAAAGAACCAAGGGAGTTAATGACGTAACTAATGGAAAAGTAGGGTAAAGTCCACTGATGTGATGTGTGAACGCCTTAACACAACATCTTAACCCTGTAAAGCCTGATATAAATGGAAAAACAGGCGGACAAATCAATTTTTTTTTAAACGGAGCAGTTTCTTGAACCTTTAGACAAAATCTAAATCAAATCTTTACAAAAAAAAATGCATATGTGTTTTGTATTATATTTGATACATCAGGCTTTTATGGCTTTTATAGTATAATAAAGTGAGAATATGGATTTAAAGATGAGTTTTAGCTCAGTGGTTAATGTAAGGTCATTAGACAGTCTTTTGTTGTGGTTTTTTTAGGACACATTTGCATTTTAACCACAAATGTACATTTATTCACACAGACTCAACGATATTCATAGTATACAATGCTAGATTTATTAGAAAGTTTATTAGAAATGTGATGTGATCTGGTGAATGTCACATAGAAAGTATAAATAAATACAATTTTAGTATAGTAATCATTTATTTTTTATTTTATGTCAATTCTAAATAATTATATTAAATAATAATATATATATGGACATTTTTTTATTAAAATCAACAAATTAAATTTAAGGCAACAAATACACATATTGTTACAGTTGAACTATGAACTTTCAATTCAATTTACAGTAATAAAATGGTTATTTATTTTATTTTTTTATTCCAATAATGAAAACTTTGAAGGGGAATTGTTTATTTTTTTTATGAAAATGTAAAAAGTAGGTGCTCAACCAACTGCAGTTTTCAAAATAGCTTTTCAAAAGTTTTTTGGTCAATTTTTGCACAACATAATTATAATATAAAACATTTTGCCCTCATTTTCTTTTTGCACAATATAATTTCTTGTTTTAATTCTTTGGCTTTCCATGTGAAATATGTTCCTGATTGCTTTCTGAAACTGACCTGACCACATGCATTTCTGACAACCTGCGAATTTGCTTTAAATAATTGAATCACAAACATTCCAGACCCCGTTTACACCTGCGTTCATCATCACTGACCGACTGTGATCAGATCAGTGATGTTATTAATACCAGGTGTAAACGGTGCCCATTTGACAAGCCCATGAAAGCCGTCTGCAGTGGACGCCCATCCAGTCACCAAAGTCTCCGGCTCACATTTGTCACGTTTGAATGACAATAGACACCCATCGGGTCAGTTAAGTGTCCACCTCATAATTTGGAGAGGGTTTGGGGGGGTCTGTCCTGTTTTAAAGAGGTCCCTTGTGACCCTTCTACGGCCGTCCAGCCCCCGCCCGTCATACATCAACTACATAATGGCACTCAGGAGCTCTCTATGCTCAAGAGATCTATGCTACCTCTGCCTTTGTGTGGCTAGAGTGTTTGTGTCTGTTGAGTTTTATTGTCACGTGTTTTCTTTCTCTCTGTTTTTCTTCCTAATGAGCCGCAGCATTGAGTCCAGCCTCTTATCTCCACAGCCAGAGGCCTCTATTGTCTGCGCCGATAAATAATGCAGGAGCTGATCTGTGATGGACGTCCTGAGCCTTTTGTAGTTTTATTTTGGAGTCCAATATGGGACTTCATGTATTTGGGCTGCTCAGACTGGGTGGGACACACACATTCTGCTTTGTTTGTGGGTGCTTTTAATCATAAGCATTAAAGTTTTATCAACTGGATGCAATAACTTTCAGTTTAAATTTATGGCACGGACTATAAATAATATGTTTTATTGTCTGGAACTATTACATTATTCCAAAACATTCAAATATAATGGAATATTTGGAATATTAAAAAAAAAAAAATCCTGAATTAAAATTAATTTTGATATTTTCTGTTTTCTAAAAATGTATTTTTTTTTTTAAGTAAATAGTTTTGCATAGTATTGTTGTTGTTGTTGTCTAAAACAAGCAGTGAAGCATTTTGTTCTTTGGAATAAAATATAAAACAAATTAATACCATTTTAATATTTATTCCTAAGGAAAAAATATTGGTCTTCATAAAACATTTTATGCCGAAAAAAAGCCTTGGTCTATATATTTTCCCATTAAATATCCTGAAATTCATTAGATTACAGAAGGATAATGTTTCATAAACTAGGGCTGAATTTTATTTTCAATAACGATTTTGACTTCCAACAAGTGTGGAATCAAGATATTGTTGATCTAATAAATTATTAAATAATAAGTTATTAATAAGTTCTAATATCTAATAAGTTATTAAAATATTACTAAAATAAGTTATTATTTATTATTATTATTTTGTATTATTAATTCATATTGATTCAATGATTTAAATTATAATATTTAGATCGTTTACAGTTAAATCATTTAAAGTATTGTTAAAATCTAATTTAATTAATGTTATTTCATTATTAATGATTTTTTTCTCTTTTTTTTCAGTTCAAGGAAATCCACTATTAAAAAGAAGATTTATTTAAAGTTCAATAAATGCATGATGTTTCAAAATCGGAGCCATGGATGGATTTTTTTTTAATCGAGCAGCTGTATCATGAACATCTTTTAAGGTTTGGTGTCGCGATAAATGTTACACAAAACTGTACGAAATAACATATGCTGCGACTTTAAACCTTGTGCGCAGTTTTTAAATCCTTTCCCTGCCATAATCGAACATATTTCAGGATATTCAACCATAAATGAGGCCTTTATGATTAGTAAAATGGGTTAAGACTGTCTTTTTTTGGTCGTGTTGCTACTTTGCGTGAAGTCTTCAGCAGATCATGGCTTTAGATGCAGCTTGACAGAAAACATCTGTTTTCTCATTGACCTTGTTGGATGGCTGTTTTGGCCTCCCCTGCAGGCAGACGGTCTGCCCACCAACTTCACTGAGACACAAAGAAATACCAGCATGAAAGCCAGTGAGATGAGAGGAGGCTGGATTAGCAGGGGTTAATTACAAGCCATCAAGAGCCGCTGCTACTACGGTGCAGTTCAGCCCTCAAAAGAGAGAGGAGCACAGACAGATTCATGTCACTAATTTGCCTCTTTAGAGCCAATGAGAGTAATGCAGCCCACTGTAAAAGAGCAAATGCTCTGGGTTTTGCTGTGAACTTGTGAAGTAACTGTACAGTGATGAAACGTGGAGCTGTAATGTTTTGACCTACTGTAGATCAGTGCTAAACAGAAACGTTTCACTTTCTCTTAAAATGTTCAATATCCTACAACTTGATTTATTTCCATATTTTTTAGTGTAGTGTCAGACTTTATATTTTAGATGAGTTATGAGCTTGCAAATTAAATGTCCAGTTCACAAACAAATAAGTTCATTGATGTGGTTCTTTTGAATGAATCAATTGAACCGATTCTGACTGAATCAAATCACAGGAGTCATCTGTGTGAATCAGTCAGACCACTAATTTCTTTATTGAATCAGCTCAGACGAATCACTCAATTGAACACCATTTATAGTACTTGTCCGCAAAATAATTTTGTTATAATAAGTGGCTTTTATTTACTTAATTATTATTTAATGTTTACTTTATTGTTTAAAAAGTTATTAGGCTCTGTTTTGGGGGAGTTCGTTTTATTCTATCAGTCATTAAATCTCTAGTTCAAGCCTCTGCTCGGCTATTATTAGCCCTATCTCTGTCCTAAACACGGTGATCCAGTATTCAGATAGCTTTTACACTGGTTTGGAAAGATCTATATTAGTGAGGTAATGCCTTGAGCGCATAGTGATGTAGACAAGGCTAATAATAATGTGTGCTAATTATGAAACATATTACTGTGTCGTAGTTTGTGCACCATATTTCGATTACATTAGCATGTTAACCTGATGATAATGGTAATGTGCAATTGTGGTAGATACTGGCTAATAGAGCTGGGAAATAAATGTAATATTCACAATGTATCGCACAATCTCTTGTAACTTGTATGAGTGTGTTTTAATAGTGTTTGAATAGTTTCTCTGATTTAAATAGCAAGAAAAGTGTTAGAGTTAGTTTGATTTATTGCCACGAGTCGGTAAAAAATATCTGTTTTAATGAATCGATTCAAAACTTTGATTCAGTGATTCATTTGCATTACTAAAATATCACTCAAACATGTTTACAGTTGACCCTACAAGGCTTTTTAAAAATGTATTCTAATGTTTTAGTAAAAATATAGGATGGTAAATATTTGTTTGTTGTTATGCATTGCATAAATGAAAAAAAAATTGAAAATGGTTCTGCCTTTAGAAGTTTTTTTAGAAGTAGAACACATTTTGAGTCTATTTGGCTGGTGGTTCATCTAAGAGCAAATGTATATTTTGAATATCAACAAAGTCAAACCAAAAGGCTGAAAAATTAAAGACTCTTTTAGCTGAATTGCTTAGCCCAACTGGCTAAACAAGGGGTGTTTTCTGAGTTTGGACCCCCTGTTTCTCACTTCTTTCTGAAAGTCCCTAAATTCAGATCCATCTCATGCTCAACACCTGTTCAGAATTCTTTCCCAAACAATCGCTGCTTTTCCCGGACTGTCTGACATCTGGAAAATGTTGCAGTTCCCCTTTTGACTGGATTTATAGCGAAGGGCTTCAGAGGGGGTCGAGGTACATGAGAGGTGCTGTAGTTGTACGGTAGAAAGTCATCTTAAATAAGTGCATGGGGTCTCTTTTATGTAAGGGATTTTTTTCTCCTTCAGATTTCTCTTTGTAGTTGATTTAGTCTGACTATTGAGAAAAATAGAGCTTGCGAATTAGCAGCACACACCTGTTTTTAGTTGCAGTAAACGGCTGCTCTTCATAGTGAAACTGGCAAACAAAACACAGTTCTGCAGTTATTCCCATTTACTAGGTCACATGGACATATTCACTTGAAAATGCTGTGTTGTTGTCTTTTTTTCCTGTGAGGGAATACGAAAATAGCACTTTAATGCGTCATGTTTCGAATGTCTTTCCTTTCAGAATCAACCATGCAGGCAAAAATTTTTAAGCTAGAATTCTTGCTTTGTAATCATATTATTTGAGTTGTTAGTGCTGTTGTACTAAATGTACTAAAACCATGCAGAGTTGTAAAAGCCACTGAAGTTTGTTCAAAATTAAATGCAGTAAATAGTCCTAAGTCCTAAAGGAAATGTTTTTTATAAGCTGATTTTGGGGTCTCTAAAATAGGGATGCAGTCATGCATTATTTAGCAAAGCCCTCAAGGAATGCAAATGTGGCATGTGGGTTAAGCTAATGCTGATGGTGAAGGCCATTACCTCTGCAGTCTGAACGCACATGGTCACAGTTTCCCTTAATAGACTTTCTAAATGCATCTGAGGGTAAATGGGCAAAATTCCATTTGCAACATTCAACGTCAATCCAGACTTCACAGTGTATGTCATGTATTATGCATATTCATTCAAAGCTAAAAAACCCCCACAAAATTTGTGCAGGACAGCACATATGTACGAGTGAACTGTTATTTAGGACTAGTTCAATAGGCGAGCACTGTGAAGTCAACTAAATCCATGCATAAGCTAATGGCACTGCCAGTGGCCCCAGACATGAATTTCTGCCAACTCCATCGGCTCACAAAAAGCTACAGGGACTTCTGTTCACACTGCCATATGGCCTACGCCTTGGGAGATCGGATCTCCCTTGAGAAATGCTGAAAAGACTTAACTGTGTCTCTACCGTTTTTGTTTCCACAGGGCTCCAGGTATAGAAGGAGAAGGACAGGACCTCTGTCTATCAAACTCTGAAGTGCCCAGTGCCAGCTGTATAGGTCAACTCAACCATAACACCGCAGAACAATAGGAGCCTAACCCAGAGACCTTAGACGGCTATCAAAAAGCAAATAATCGAGCTCATTAGCTCTCTTCCCCCAAGACGACCTTCTCTGAAACGTTCAACAGAAGAAAGGAAGTTAAAAGGGACGAAACAAGGAGGAAAAAGGGCACTGGCAGCTATTTCTGATGCTCTGTGGTGAAGAAAACATCTGATTTGGGATTTGAGGATTGCGGAAAAAGGATTTCCCCATGCCCTGCCCGTTTATCCCAATGCCTGTATAAATATTGCATGGAGATATCGATTTGTCCCTTTTCCAAAAGCACCCAGTAAAGAGACTAAGTATTGCAAATCCCAACAGCCGGTCTGTTGCTTAAACCTCTCAGATTCTCAGAATGCCTAAAAATCTATGTTCATAGGGGTCCTATAAATGGATCCCTAAAAGCGTCTATATTCCGAGACACGTCAGCTCTCGAAGAATCATCAGACCATTGGTTTCATCTCCAGAGAGTTTCCTTCTCTTTGTAGGGCGAGGCAGCTGCTTTGTCCTTTTTATTTGGATGCATTTTTCCAGAACTCCAAAATGAAGCCCTTAACTCCCATTGGTTCACCCTCTCCACTGAGGCTCATGAACAAGGGGCCCGATTACCTGCGCAGGCAGATGGATGCCGGAAGCAGGGGTCATTCCGTCAGTGCTGTAGAGCGTCTGGAAGCCGACAAGGCAAAGTACGTCAAGAGTCAACAGGTCATCAACACAAAGCAGGAGCCCGTGTTAGTGCCCTGTGCAACCCCTCCACCGGTGCCCCGTCGCAACTTCACCGTGTCCACTCCTTCAACACCTGTTCTCCCGCCTCGAAATAAAACGGCGCCTTTCACTGCACCGCTGTTCTCCAGGGATGAAAATGAGGACGATTCGAGGAAAGAGAACTGTCGGAACGAAACTGAAATGGAAACCAACAATTGCAACAATGCAAACAAGCTTCCCGTACCTTCTCCAAGAACTCCAACCATTGCTCCATTAGTTGCCCCGCGTAGTGCTCCAATAATGCGCAGGAGCAACGGCAAGCGCATGCTGCGTCCAGACTCCCTGGTCATTTACAGACAGAAGAAAGAGTGCAAGAGTCCCAGCGGCAGTGGTGAAAATGCCAGCGGCAACTTAGAGGTCAAGGGATACAGCTTTGTACGACGACTCTTCCAGGGATCCATGCGCGAAAAGAGCGGTGGTAACGAGGCTCAGAAAATGGTGATAAATGAGGAGAAGGCTTCTTCCTCTCGAGACGGGGATTCACGAATGTCTTGGTCCAATGACAAAGACACTGTCGATGGTGGGAACGAGACTAGACGATCGAGCAAATCCGAGCGAGAGCACTCAACGCCCGAGATGCAAAATGACAACACTGGCTTTCAGGAGAAGCAATCAAAGAACTGCATGATCAACAGTTTACGAAACAGCACGGGGAATCCCAACAATAACGACATGGACCCATGGAAGCCAGTCATTCCTCAGATGCGATCCGATTTGAAACGCTCCAAGTCAGAATTGCGACTACGCTGCTCGCTAGCCATGTCCGAGCAGGAACGCTTCTTCGACTACTGTGGATTGGACCTGGATATGGTGGAAAGGCTCGGACCGGAGAACTTTCTAACTGGGGCCAGTTCAGTTGACACGCTCTCGCTGCTACTGAGGAGCATCGGAGGCGGCGGCTCGGAGCCAAGCGAGTTTTCCCGACACTCCGGTGATGGGCTTTTCCAGGAGGAGCTTGCCGAGCAGATCCCTACAGGTGTGTCCATTATCGAGAGAAATGCACGGGTCATAAAGTGGCTCTACGGTTGCAGGAACGCAGCCCAGGAGGGTCCTAAAGAGTCTACTGTTTGATTATCACGCTAACTAAACCCAAGACTTTCTGGAGCCGTGTTCCAATTTGGGAAACTATGCTGTATTTATTTTACATGAGAGTATTTAAGAGATCGTTTGGCTTATCACAGCCAGTACGAGAACATTCAAGTTATTTTGTGTAAGTCACACATGAAGCTGCAAACCGATACTTCCTTTCACGACCTACACTGTGGCTTTGTCGAAATCGCCCCCTATACCCTCATTTACTATTCCCAACATTAGTTTACTAATGTAGTCCACTCGAAGGAGTGAATGAAAACAAATGAGTGAATTCGGACATTGGATGTGGCTGTGGACTCCAACTTCTGGGAAGACTCAGAAATTAATTTGCTGCATTTCTCACATTGCATGGCTATTCTGTAGCGGCCTATCCACTCATTATTGTGGTGCATTATGGGATTGAATGAGTGCACTCAATAATGTCAGACTAGTGCACTGTAGAGTATAGGGGGCGATAATGATGTATCTTTAGCGATGTCATCTCCGGTTCTCTGTAAATAGAAAGATTCATGAGTCCGTCCTGTTACTTCTGTTGAGAAGCGAGTGTTATTTGTTGAGCGTAACTTAAAGAACGTGTCATCTGATGAATAATTTTACATTGAAAACCACTAAGCTTTTCTCTGGGGCTGGGAAACCGATGCACGAGTGTTAAATGAACCATGTGTTCCTCATTTCCCAACTGTCCCAGTTTAGTTTGTGTGTTGCCTTTTTTCCTTAAACGCAGGCGTTGGAACAAACACACAGAGGGCCCCTGTGGGGATATTAATGCACTGAATTGGAGAAAGAGACGAAGCGAGAGCTATATATATTGCTATGAAACGTATTTTTAACACTGAGTGCATGCAAAGAAGTAGGGCCTTAAAACAACCTGATTTTGAGTTTCATTAACTTATGCCAAAGAAATGTGCTGCATACTGATGTACAATAAGTTCCAAACCCTATCGAGCCGCCTTGAGAGAATGATGTTCACAGAGTTTGACAATAGCATGTTGCTAAGCTAATAACTTGGAAAATAAATTGGGTGAAATAGCATATTTTTTATTAATATTTTCCCAGTACAAAATATATTTATAATCGACACATCTTCCATTGTTTATTATATATTTTCCCTGTGCATTTTAGAATTGCCTTATTCATGAAGGATGCATGTTGTGCTAATTCAGTTTTGGCCAAAACTCTGTATTGTACAAGGCATTGTAATTTTGCTCTAAACAGCAAAGCGGCATCCAAATATTAATTTCTGAAGGGGACCAAAAATACAATTTTAGAATCAGTCATTGAAAAACCAATACTGTTGGTAGCCGCTCACTTGGAAAAACCAGCATATGCTGGTTAGGTATGTTTTGAAGCATGGCTGCTGGTTTGAGCTGGTTTAACGGGTCCTTAGCTGGTCTTAAGCAACTAGCTCCTGCTCAGGACCAGCTTAAACCAGCTCAAACCATCAGCCATGCTTCAAAACATACCTAACCAGCATATGCTGTTTTTTTCAACAAGGTTGGGTTTGGAACAATTTTGCCCCCAGCTGTCTTTTACCAATAACTAAAGCATGCAAATTGCTCAATTTCATTCCCATGTTTGGTAAACTGCATCTATGGGTGTTACTTTGATAACGGTGATGGTAAATTATGGTTGTTTGCACATTTGTCCTCAACGCAAATGACAGTTCCTGTGGCGGAGCATTCTTCAGTACGCACTTGATCAAGCTGTTTCTGTGTTTAACTCTCAAAAGTACAGAGTTTAGCAAAGTAGAGGAAGACGTAACTGCAAGAGACCTGCCGGGCGGACACACACTCCCAGTGTGGGAGACGCTGATGTGTTTTTATATTGAAGGAGACCTTTGAAAGCTCCTCCCGTCTGAACGCATCAATCAGACACTGATTCTCCTTTGTCGTAATGAAACCCCCCCGGTCGGTGGCATTAATCAATCTCTATGATACCACTGATAAATGAAGCAAAGGTCCACTGCGGCATGCACAGGTCAGACTGTGGCCTGCAGAGAAAGAACTGTGATCTTTTCTTTCAAACTTTTTCATCCCCAACATCCAAGATGCATTCAGTCTTCCAGAGCACCCGAAATCTCTCTCTTGCATGTTTACAGTCCATCTGTATATGTTTCTATAAAGAATTTAGATTTCAACCCAAAGAGATATTACAGAGAATATCCTAATAAAATCCTATTTCTGAACAACTGTATTCATTTGTGTTTTGTTTCAATATCACATAGATAGCTGTATGCAAAAAAAGGGCTGCTTAATATTTTTGTGGAAATCAGGATGAATTCAAAAGTTTGGAAAGTTATTCAGCAAGGATGCATCAAATTTGATCAAATAAAGACATTAATAATGTTACAAAAAAAATTCTAATTCAAATAAATGCTGTTCTTTTGAACTTTCTATTCATCAAAGAATCCTGCAAAATAAAATGTCAGTTTCCAGAAAAATCTTTCCACAAAAAAGCAGCATAATAGTTTTCAACATTGATAATAATCAGAAATGTTTCTTCAGCAACAAATCAGCATATTAGCATGATTTCTGAAGATCATGTGACACTGAAGACTGGAGTAATGATGCTGAAAATACAGCTTTGCATCATAGAAATAAATTTCATTTTACAATATATCACAATAGAAAACAGTTCTTTTAAATTGATAATAATAATTAATAATGTTAATATTTATTAATATTGTGAAATATTATTAATTTAATAAAATTAATAACATTTCACAATATTAGTGTTTTTACTGTATATTTTAATCAAATAAATCTGGCCTCTGTGACCAGAAGAAACTTCTTTGAAAAAAAAAAAAGAAAGAAAAAAAAAATCATACTGTAACATGGGAAATATGATTTTCAAAAGACAAGTTGCTATCTAATATAACACCCAGATTTTTGACTGTAGAGGAAGTAACCGTACATCCGTCTAGTTGCAAATTGTAATCCACGAGATTCTGTGTACTGTCTTTTGGTCCAATAAGTAATATCTCTGTCTTTAAATGGAGCTTTTGACCAGTAGTGTCTATCTACAGTATATAAAATATTGCTAATTCTTCTTTCTCTAGAAAACTTTCACATTTTTAAAATCCTTATCCAGTAATCACAGCAAACTGCTCAGGGGTGTCATATTTCCCAAACCAGATAAGTGTTGAAGGTGTGGAAACCCTGTAGATGATGTCATTGGAAATAAAAATGATTGCACGGTCCAGCTGTGTAACTCTATAAATCAAAATACTGAGTGAGCGCTGCATGCCGGCACAGAGCTGATGATTACACACTAGTCAGTCTTAGATTTCTTTCTAGTCTTCAATGTTGTTAGAAAACACACAACTCAGTTGCTAAATAAAATTTGTGCAAAATGGGAAGCAAAATAACTACATAATTTTGAACAGCTCCACATCTGATTGCTGGTGAAAGTCTGAGTGCAGTGAAATCCTACCATTTTCTTGTCTCATTTCTCAGTGAAGCTCAGGGGCCTGTTAGTCTGAAGGCATGTACACAACATGGAAAGCACTTCAGTCAAATGCACCAGTTCACCTCATAATCATGAAAAAAAAAAAAACAGTTTTAAACCAATTTTACTTACATAATGAAATGTATTTCCAAGTAAAACAGGATATTCAATGTGAAAAATGGAGGGCGGGACTTGATTTCATCAAACAAGATTTGATTGGGTGGTCATAAGTGGACATTACATACCAGAGTGGATTCAGGTGTTTGGAAGGGACTGGTTCAGAAAATAAGGAAAAGTTATTTCAGAGATGGTTACATTTTTAAATGGAGATAATTATTCTCACAGCATATGCAACATTTGATTATTCTGAAGACAAACGTTTTATATATATATATATATATATATATATTATTTGGAAAAATACACCAGTAGATTGTGTACTGTAAGTCCAGAAAATGAAATGAATATTTTTATTTTGCAAGGACATATTAAATTTATCAAAAGTGTCAGTAAAGACATTTATATTTCAAATGCAGGCTGTTCTTTTAAACTTTTTAATCATGAAAGAGTGATGAAAAAAGTATATATAAATGTATTTATATAATCTAATAATTTTTAACAATAATTATAGAATGTAACCAATAATTTAACTTAAATAATCTGACTTTTTCAAATTTGAATCTAATGATACGTACAAGTTGTCATGCTAAATTAATGAATAACCTCACAATCAGTATCAGAAATACAATATCATTAAAAAGTTTGAGGTCAGAATGATTTTTTAAAAGGAAATCAATATTTTTATTCATCAAGGATGCATTAAATGAATAAAAAGTGACAGTAAAGTAATTTATAACGGTACAAAAAAATTCTGTTTCAAATAAATGCTGTTCTTTTGAACTTTCTGTTCATCAAAGAATCCTGAAAAATAAAATGTATCACAGTTTCCACAAAAATACGAAGCAGCACAACTGTTTTCAACACGTATAATAATCAGAAATCATATTAAGTCATATGTGTGTTTGTGTGTGGCAAGCTGCAATGTTTCTCGAGCAGCAAATCAGCATATTTGAATGATTTCTGAAGATCATGTGACACTGAAGACTACAGTAATGATGCTGAAAATTCAGCTTTGATCACAGAAATAAATTACAGTTTAACAGATATTCACATAGAAAACAGCTATTTTAAATTCAAATAATATTACAGTGTGAAAAGAACTGTTGATCGTATTTAGTGGGGCTGCTCAGGTTACCCTCTTCCTCTTCTCCTCTCTCTGGCTTTCCTCTCTTCAGACACATAATTATGTGAATGAAACAGCAGTTTTCTTCCTGACGTTCAAACGCTGGGGCCTGCTGTGACATCCTGTTTTCGGTCCTGTCCGTAGTTTTTTCACACGTTTGCTTATCAAACAGCTCCTCTCCTCTCACAGCTGCTCCGGGGTGGACGGGCCCAGAGATCATGTTTCGGTCCTTGTCTCGGTCCTACGCAAATTTATCTCCAAGTGTGATGTCAGCGATGTCAGGATTCACAAATTTAGCCACAACAGACTGACTCAGCCCTTCTTTTTTAAATACTGAAATGTGCATATATAAAAGTAGATATAATAATAATAAAAAAATCTTTCCGCAACAGAGATCATCCACTTTTTCAGTGTTGGTTCTGATGCATTTTTTCCCATCCATTTTCATTTTCATTTTCATTTTCATTTTCATTTTCATTCATGTGTGTGTGTGTATGTGTGTGTGTGTGTGTGTGTACAGTATAAATATAATATAATATATAATAAATATTAAATAAATACATATTAAATAAATATAACTGGAGTAATGGCTACTGAAAAATATATATCAATTAAATATAGTGTTTATTAATATATTTAATTAGTTTCTAATTTTAGATTTTCTGTTTTCATTTTAATTTTAGTTAGTGTTAATTTTAGTTAACTTTTTTAATTAATTATTTTAGTTAATTTTAGTTTAATTTTTGTGTCATTTTATGTTTGCGTCTTTTTTTTTATTATGTCTATATAGTTTTTATTCATTTGATTTCAGTTTGAATTTTTAGTACATCAAGTTAAACTAAATTAAAAATGATAAATGTTTCCTTGGCAACTAGCTGAAATCAAATAAGTTTAAGTTTTTGCATATTTTATTTTTAGTTTATTTTTAGTGTTAATTAACTATAATAACCCTAATATATAAACAAACTACATATCCCAATAAAGCATTGCAAATGATGGAATCAAAATACTATTTTAGTACACTATTGAATATCACTGTGTAGAAGTAACGATATACTGTATTTGATGTTCACTGCAAAATATTCAAATAAAAACACATTACAATCACTCACTTGTGGCTTCTACAGAACTCAATTTTAAGCATTTCTATGCAATTGCTAAAAAAAATCTATTTTTACTTTAATATTAATCAAGAAAATTAAATAATTACATATATATGGTTTATCTTGCAACTTCACTTTGCTCAAATATGCTCATAGGCAACTTCCTGATGAAAAACTGTAAAGAAGTTTGCAGTTGTTTAAAGCAAAGGCAGAAGAAATGAACTAAAAGAACTAAAGTAAAGGAAAATATAGATTTGCATTTCCTGAACGAAACAACAAAAGAGCAGTGCTGACATTTTGGGTAAGTGTAGGTTTGCGTCTGATGCAGGGTGTTGTGGGTGGTCTTGAAAGCACCGTAAAAGCACAATTATACAGTCTGTGGCACACTTAGCAGACAAAGAGCACTACACACATCTGAACCCTGTCTGAAAAGCCTGCTGGGTTTGTAAAGACAAAGCGTGCCAAGATTTCCACTCTCATTGTGCCACGGTGGTATAATGAGACTCTGTTCACAATCGCCCTCGTGCAGCGCGAGGGAATGTGCATCGGGGTTGTGAAGTGTGGCAAATCTGGCCTAATTCTTCAGGGCCAGCAGCTCCGATATGCCAGAGCTCTCTCATTGTGCCACGTTGGTATAATGAGACTCTGTTCACAATCGCCCTCGTGCAGCGCGCGGGAATGTGCATTGGGGTTGTGAAGTGTGGCAAATCTGGCCTAATTCTTCAGGGCCAGCAGCTCCGATATGCCAGAGCCGTGCATGAGTCAGAATGATCGGTCCCTCCATCGGCGTAAACAGGCGGGATGGAGAAGAACTTGTTCTGGAAGGGACCTAAAATAAATCAAATGAAAATAATGCATGATCATGGTGTTGCAGGAAGGCTGGGGAAGAAAATAACTATTCCGAATTACAACAGGAAGAAATATAGACATGCACCTGCAAAAAGAAACAGTTAGAGCCTAAAAATAGATGTTTTGTAGAGAAAACATCCTTAGACATTTAACTTTTGTACTGGACACAATATAACATTGATTTAACCTCAGATTTAAAACCTTTATAATATGATAATGTCTATTAATAATATAATATATACACTACCGTTGAAAAGTACCATTAATTTTGAAATGTTTTTTAAAGTCTCTTCTGCTCACCGAGGCTGTATTTATTTGATTAAAAATACAGTAAAAACAGAAATATTGCGAAATATTATTACAATTCAAAAGAACTTATTTCTATTGTAATAAGTTGTAAAATGTAATTTATTGCTGCGATCGAAGCTGAATTTTCAGCGTCATTACTCCAGTCTTCAAATCATCCTAATATGCTGATTTGCTGCTCAAGAAACATTTCTGATTATTATTATAATATCAAAACAGTTGTGCTGCTCAAATAGATTTAAAATAGTGAAATATTATTATTATTTAAAATAGCTGTTTTCTATGTGCATATATTGTAAAATGTAATTTATTCCTGTGATCAAAGCTGAATTTTCAACATCATTACTCAAGATGCTCAAGAACATTCGGATTATTTTATTATGTTGAAAACAGTTGTGCTGCTTCATATTTTTGTGGAAACCGTTGTTCATTTTGAATAGAAAGTTCAAAAGAAATTGAACATAATTTACAGTAACACTGATGAATTTTAATCTAAAATATTGACATTAAAAATGCCCATATCAGTATAAAAATAAGTTGCTAATATGGCAATCTTTGCACGTGTGCGAAAGCTTCACGACTTACTTCGATGGGCTTTGGAAACCTAAAACTCTTGGGGGTTTCTGGGAGGGTCTGTTTCGGTGCTTCACAAAAAGTGTCCGGGTGCAGGAGAAGATCCGATGGCAGCAGAAGGTCATAAATCAGAGGACAGGCCTTTTCACTTCAGTCTCTGAGGCGTAACCTCCCGTCTGTGGGGTCAGAGAGAGAGAAGCTCCTGACGCTGCTCTGTGGGAACATGGCATGTGAATTACGGCTCTTTTTAGTGACCTCCTGACATCAGGACAGACCTGAGAATGAAGGTCAGAAAATCACAGAAAAACCTGACAACATTTTTTATACTTGAAGTTTTACGGCTCCCTATATAATATTTTTGGACAATGCGTAAAAAAACAACATATTTTTATTAAAATATTTTTTATTTACATATTGTCCATTTACATTTTGTTAGTGAAAATCATAGGAAAACCTTAGAAAAAAAAAAGCTTTTTTTTCTATTTTATTTTTTGCAACTCTCAATGTTACATTTTTTGACAATTTGCAAAATAAAACATGTGAATAAAAAGTTTCATTTATTTATTTTGCACGTCACATTTAACCCTCAACAAAATTACATATTTATTTTAAAATATAAAAATATATACAAATATTATGTTTATTTAAAAATATAATCAATGGCTTCTTAAAAACATATTTTTATTTCACATATTTTTTAAGTTACATTTATTTTATTTTATTATATTATTATTTATTGTCCATTTACATATTGCTTGCAAAAACAACACAAATTACAGTTCCAAATATAGCTCTATCTATCTATTTTATTTATTTGGGTATTTATTTTACTTTTTATTAAATCTGACACTAAGCACTATGAACCTAATATAATAATGTATTTTAAAATGATATTATTATTATTAGGGTTTAGTAAGTTTTAGTCAAAGGACACTTTTAAGTAACAGTTGTTTGCTGCAGAGGCACAAACACCAGAAGGACCAACAGAAGCAGTAATGGCATTAGCATGAGGAGAGTTTCGAGCTGTGTAAATCTGGATGCGAGGAAAGCCAGGCTTTGATGTTATGAGGGGTAAAAGGCCTCAGGAGTAATGTGATGCTGAACGTCTCCGTACAAGTGACCCACTGCAATCTAGTTAAAGTTTGCATATAAGCTCTGCATGCAAATCAACAAGTTGATTCCATTACAAATAAATCCATCACATTACTGTGTTCCATGTTCTGTGTAAATCAATAACCCAGATTGTGAAAACTAAGCAATTTCTGCAACCAGGCATGTGAACGTGCAGGTCTGCGATGGAGCGTTTGCCGTCTGTGGAGATTTAGAGACTCCAGTTACACTGTGGCAAACCAGGAGGAACATCAGGCCAACAGCTGTGCCATGTTTAGCCCATGTTCAATGCACTATACCTTTACTGAACCATGAACACATTATTTCAGAAGTCATGCCTTCATCTTTTCCGGACTACTTCATGTCAGATTAGATTTTTTTTCCCCTTAAAGCATGTGTGCAGATGTTTCATCTAACATGATGGTGATTCAACTTGAACTATTGATACACTTCCGCTTAAACATCTGGGGTCAGTAAGACGTTTTTAATGTTTTTGAAAGAAGTCTCTTCTGCTCACCAAGGCTGCATTTATTTTATCTGTTTACAGTAAAAACAGTAATATTGTGAAATATTATTACAATTTCAAATATCTGTTTTCTATGTGAATATATTGTAAAACTGTAATTTATTTCTGTGATCAAAGCTGAATTTTCAGCATCATTCCTCCAGTCTTCAGTGTCACATGATCTTCAGAAATCATTCTAATATGCTGATTTGCTGCTCAAGAAACATTTCTGATTATTATCAATGTTGAAAACAGTTGTGCTGCATCATATTTTATTTTTCAGGATTTTTCGATGAATAGAATGTTAAAAAGAACAGCATTTATTTGTAATAGAAATCTTTTGTATTATTATAAGTCTTTACTGTCACTTTTAATCAGTTCACTGCATCCTTGCTTAATAAAAATATTAATTTCTTTAAAAAAAGAAAAAAATATATTTCATCAGATTAAATTTAGCATGCAACTTTCTGATTATTATCAATGTTGAAAACAGTTGTGCCGCTTCATATTTTTTGTTAAAACCATGATACATGTTTTTTTTTTTCAGGATTCTTTGATAAATAGAAAGTTTAAAATAATAATTATTTAGAAATTAGAAATCTTCTGTAACATTATAAATGTTTTTACTATCCTTGACTAATAAAAACCACTAAGTTCTTTCTACTGTCACTTTTGACCAATTTAATGCATCCTTGACTAATAAAAACCACTAAGTTCTTTCAAAAAGTCATACTGACCCCAAACCTTTGAACAATAATGGAAAGTAGAGTGGAAAAACAAACAGTTAGGAAATAGTTAAATGATTAATCACATTCATAAAAAAAGAAAAAACAATTAGATTATAATGTTATATAAATAAATAATATTCTTAATGGCTTTTTACTGTTAAATGGCTTTAATTTCCCCTTTTTGAAATAACAAATACTTTCCACTTAAAATATCTATCTATCTATCTAGCACTGCCAATCATGGCGTATATAGCCTAAACATGAAAAAGTCTTCTTTTAATCCTGCCTAGAACGGCTATCCGTCCGGTTTTGAAATACCATGTCCTTCTACCGATGCAGGCTTTAGCTGGATGATCATTTGCCCTCCTTTTAAGGTTGCTATTTTAAACTTCCCAGATAGCACAGGTACGTCTGCAAGATGTCTGTTAAAGATCGCTTCATCTGGAAAGCATCTGCTGTGTACAAACATCTGATAGACGTCTTTAAGACGTCAGTTTTACATACATTCTAAATCATAAACATCTTATACGATATACCCTGATAGCACACGAACATCACGGAGACGTCTATTTGACGTCTGCATTACATCTGCGAGACGTATTTTTTAGAGTGTTTGCTCATCTGCAATACGTCTCTAGGATGTTTCCTATCAGATGTCAAATAGACATTTAGAAGATGTCTTTAAGATGTTTATGATTTAGAATGAATGTAAAACTGACATCTTAAAGACGTCTATTAGATGTTTGTACACAGCAGATGCTCTCCAGATGAAGCGATCTTTGACAGACATCTTAGAGACGTACATGTGCTCTCTGGGTAATAAATCAATAAAAATGTTAATGTTATGTTCAGGTTACTATTACGTGACGTACATTTTGTTGTCAATATTGACTTATTTGCTCTGTTGCGTCTTCGATCAACACACAGCGTTTCGTTCCTGAATGATTCATTTGAACGAACCTAATCAATAAAGACACTTCGATCAGCTGTTTTGAATGAATTGGCTGAATGAATCAATGACTCACTGATTATGAGTGAGAAAACAGTTGAAACGATTCAGTTGGTGAGTGAACTATACAAATGATTCAGACTGAATCCCGAAACGATTCAGACTCAATAGCGAACCGATTTGAACTGAAAAACAAACAGATTCGGCCCAAGTCGCGAACGTTTAACTGCGAAACAGGTTTGACCAATTCTTTGGAAAAGAACCGATTCATTTGAGTAATTCATTCGCAATTCGAGCATCCCAAATTCTGAAGAAGAAAAAACATATACGCAACTTAGCTTGGATATTATCACAAAATATTATAAAATAGCGATGTACTAGCTGAGAAATGTTGTTAACTAGAAATTATTTATAAGCAATGATTCAATAAGCCATTCATAAAGACAGCCACTTGCTTAATTCCTGAATGAATCATCCATTTTGAACAAATTGGTTGAATAAGTGAATCAATGACTCAATTATTAAGACAGCGATTCGCTGCCACCTACTGACAGGTTTTGGTATCGTATTTAAAGTGTAATTTCATAGTTCCATATTCAATATATTTTATATTTATTAAAACATAAACTTTATAGCATTATTTATGCCACGACAGCACTTGACCTGTAAGAGAAAACAGATCATATAAGAAGACAGTTTACACTAAAGCTCATTATAGCACCCCTTCAGACAATGCTGAGAATGCAAAATATCGATGATGCATAAATATGTTATAGCTTGATGCATATGTTCCAGTGCTATTTATTTATATACTATTATAGTATTTATCAATATTTTGAATTAACTTTTATTTTTATATCTTCGGTTTTCATTTGAATTTTTAAGTTTTAGTAATTTTTTAATGCTCTTTTTATTATTAGTTTTTTTTTATTTAGGTTTTATATGTCTATTTAGCTTTATCTTTTATTTCAGTTTTAATTTTAGTACTTCAACTTAAATTTATTTATTTCAGTTAGTTGCCAAGGAAATTTCATTTTTTATTTGAAGTTTATCATCTAATATAATTTTATCATATTATTTAGTTATTATTTAATGAATTCTTTTTATTGTTTAATTTTACTTATTTTTATGTATTATTTAATTAATTAATTTAAATTAAAAAAAGATTTAAATAGTTTTAGTTTAACACTAACAACACTGACATATTCACATTTCAGGCCTGTACATGTACGGTATGTAAGACACATTTTCTTCCCATGTTCAACTATTCCCCAAAATCACAGGTTTTTCTCTACACCTCATGTGAAAGGACAGCCACTTAAGTGTAACCTACATGTTTAGTCCAGTTGCTAGACTGCAAGGCTTTTACTGAGATATCAAACGGTAACAAATGGGCAATTGTGCCACATCAGAAAAAAATGCAGGTGAGGAGGTCAACACTTCCCTAACATTTGTTCACTGTAGTCCTCTGGAGTAATTGTATTTGTGTCTCTGTATCATGGGAAACTTCACCTGGCCTCAGGCGGCTCTGTGTTTGTAAGGTAAAATGGCACATGCATGTGTTTGTGTGGCTGTGTTCAGACAGAGATCTTGCCTCCACACATGAGTCACAGACCCTCGTTATAAATTATATTTTGCATAAACAAAAATAAATAAATAAATAAATGTACCTGTTTTTAATAATAATAATAATAATAATAATGTTTAATTTGTGCCTTTCTAGAACTCAAGGACACTTTACAGTTGAAAAAAAAAATTATTACAAAAAAATGTTACATTGTGAGATTATTTGCATGACATTTACGCACATTTAACCTCTAGAATCTCATTCTCTCTTTTTTTTTTTTTGTAATTTGCATTATTCTTAATTATGACTTGCATTACATTCCCATTAGTGTGATACATTATTACAGAAAAATATTTTAATACAAACAAAATTATATTTATTCATCTACATAAACATAGTACAACAAATAAAATTTAAATAATATATTACAGGTTTTTTATTTTATTTTGCATTACAGGTCACAGGTGTGTATAATTGTCATTAAAATAATGTCAAAATTATTTTTCAAAAAACATTGTTTTCACGAGATCTATCCATAAACGTGATACTTGCTTGATTACAGCTCAAAAATGCAGTGCAGTATATACTATATAATAAAAAGGTTTAATTTTATTTAAATTTTCAATTCTATTTTATGCAATAAAATAACTGAATTCATTAAATAATTGAATAAAAACCTATTTTTGTTCTATCTATTGGCTGACATATTTATTAAAGGCACAAAATGCTACATTTTAAGAGTTACAATAAGCACGGGCAGCATTTGGACAACTGCAGTAGAACTGAAAGTCAATACATCCAAACTCATATCACTTCTGTTCCCTGCTGTAATGAGGTATTGTTGCAAGGCTGTATCCTCTTTTCACAACACCTGCATGAGAAAAAACATACCTGCAGGCTATAAACTATGTAAGCGAAGCGACCAAATCCTGCATGGAGCCATATGTTATGACAGGCTTAGAGGGAGTTATATTACTGTGAGACAATGAAAACTGCAGATCAAGTCTGTCTCATGGACCAGAGCAGTCCAGCAAAGACAGTAAGAGACCTCTAATGAGTCATGAAAATTATTAGCTAAAAATGCTATAACTATAACTAGTTATAGTTTTGTGCAGAATATGAATAAAACATGCTTTCTGGTACACTATGATACTGTTTATGCAACTATCTCAGCAACTAGCTTTAGTGATGCTCGGTTCGTTCTTTTGAACCGGTTCTTTTAAGTGAACTGGATGAACCAATTCACTAAATCGGACTGAATCGTCTGAATCAGCATTGATCCACAAGTTACTCGATTAAAAATTTGACAGTCACTCCGACACAAAATAAGCCAATAAGTTCATAACACAAACGTTCCCATCATATATTTATGATAATCCACAAATATAGGACCGGGTCAAAACAGCTGTAAAACGCAAAATGGCTATAAATTTGAGATTTTGCATTGTTTATGGACCATCTCAGCAACTTTATGATGTTCGGTTCGTAAAAGAATCGTTCTGTTGAACCGATTCCTTTTAGTGAATCGCCTGAAATAGAGTCGTACAAGTTTCGCAATCTACTAACTTTCGTTTCGGACGTTCCCGACAGTCACTTCGACACGAAAAAAGCCCATATTCGAGAGTTCATATTACAATATCGGACTTCCCATCACCTAGTTTGCTGCTAAGGCATGTTCCAGTCATTTTGGTGTTGTTTGTTACAGCCTGCACTGAAAGCAGGGAAACCCACTATGTCCCCTCAAACACGTGTCATATTATTTCAAATATAATAAAATCTCAAAACAACGTGTTTTTCCAACATAACTTTATTATATCATAAAATAAAACATCAAAGCAGGAAAATGCATAATTCAGTGAGAGCAAAGAGAGAGACTAAAGGACAGCAGACAAAGACCCTGTGAGACATAAACACTTGCATTAGACTTCAGGAACTCAGCTTGAGAGACAAAACAATGTGTAAGGAACATTATGAAACAGACAGCACACTGCATGAACTACATATTCTGTAAACTTCCACCCTTTAAAATAAAATGAAATAAATGAGTAAATTAAATACTCCTCAACTTTATCAATTGCATTTCTAAATATACAATACATAAAAAGTATTGTACATGATATAAACTATATAAAATAGCAAAATCATTCATCTGATTCATACTTCGTTTTTCTTGGTGAGATTATTCCTCTGGAGTTTTCAGACCACATTTAATCTTAATGTTTATGGGCTAATTATTATTGCACTTAATGTTCAGAAATGAAAATAATAAATGCATTCACATCATTATGACATTATTCACTTCTAGATTACTTGGCTAGTTGCAGTGGATGGTTGCTAGGGTGACTGCCAGGTCATTGCTAGGGTGTTCAGGATAGTTGCTAGGGTATTTTGCTGGTTGCTAGGGTGTTGCTAAACTGTTCTGACTGACTACTATGCAGTGTTATTAAGCTTAGATTTCTTTGTAGGGAACTGATTTCACCTTACAAAACATTTTTATTTTAAATAAGTTTCACTTTAATTTGCACAATTAACAAAACAAGTTTTGATAAATATTCTTGGGCTAGAACTTTTTTTTTTAAATTGAGTTACATAAACTTTTCATCTATATGCCTCAGATATTAATACTTCATTCTCACAATTCCCTGATTTATTTTTTTACAGTATTTTTTTAATCAAGTGTGTAATTTCTGCTGAACCATGCACATTCAGTTGCAAAAATCATGATAATTTAGTATTGTATCATTAAAAATGGTAGCTAGGGTGTTTCTAGGTGGTATTACTGAGCTTACCCTTCTTTGTAAGGAAACGATTTTACTAAACGAAAAGAAAATAGTTGTTATTTTAAATAAACACTTTAACTATATTATAACTTTATTGTATATCTAAATTGATATTATAGTTACCATATTTAAATATTTATGGCTATAACTTTTTTTTCTCAAGATATATTAAACCTTTTATCTAATTCCCTGATTTTTTTAGTGCGTAAGAAATGTGCAATTTATGTAGAACCACATGGAACTACAAAAATGTTCAGTATTCAGTATTTTAGTATTTTGAAAATGGTTGCTAGGGTGTTGCTAAGCTGTTCTAGCTGGTTGCTATGGTATTTCTAAGCAGTATTCGTAAAACTAACCTTCTTTATAGGAAACCATTTTCACTTGAAAAAACGAAAATAGTCATTATCATTTCTGACAAATATTCTCCGGGTAGAACTTTTTTCATTGAGTTATATAAACTTTTTATCTATATATGAATACTTCATTCTCATACTTCCCTGATTTTTTACAGTGTTTTTTAAAGTGAAGTGTGTAATTTCTTCTGCACCAAATGGAATTGCAAAAATAATGATTCAGTATTTTGAACTGATTCGGTAATGAACAGACATTTCCCATAACCAGAAGTTCCCACATGAATGCCAACCAGTCCAGGCCCAGAGAGGCCACAGCGTCGGTCACGGTCGATGCTTTTAAACGGGTTTGGTCAAATGCGATCGCCGTACATCTGAGTGATAAGGCTCATATGAAGCACTGTGGCCCCTGTGGTCTGGACTGCGATAACCTGCTCTCGCTGTTGGCTAGTTACTTTTGGCCATGCTTTTGGTCTTCAGCTCAGCCAGTTTGCTGGTGACAAAGTTCCACTTGAAGGCCGATGTGTCTTCACTCCCTCCTCCCAGTGTGGCGTACTTGGAGAAGCTGTTTCCCATGCTGCTGTCGCCCGCCTCGGCCTCCTGCCCGACCTGGTTGTCACAGTCTTCTGTTCTCGCCCCGCTCTCGTTGCCCACCTCCTCACTGCCGTCGCCTCCTGCCTCCGTGGCCTCCGCTTGCCTCATTGCAGCTTCTTGATGCCACTTAGTCGCAAAGCTGTCCCAGAATCCAATGCTACGCTTGTTGGGTTGTGGAGGCTCTTCGGGCTTCACTGCCAGTGGACTGGAAAGATGATAAAGGCAACTTGCAATTAAAGGTATTCTGATTAAATAAATATTTTTGCGAGAAACATATTCAGTACTGTTCAAAAATTTGGGGTTAGTAATATTTTTTTTTTAAAGAAATACATACTTTTTTTCAGCAAGGATGCATTAAATTGATCAAACGTGACACCACCTCCTCACTGCCGTCGCCTCCTGCCTCCGTGGCCTCCGCTTGCCTCATTGCAGCTTCTTGATGCCACTTAGTCGCAAAGCTGTCCCAGAATCCAATGCTACGCTTGTTGGGTCGAGGAGGCTCTTCGGGCTTCACTGCCAGTGGACTGGAAAGATGATAAAGGCAACTTGCAATTAAAGGTATTCTGATTAAATAAATATTTTTGCGAGAAACATATTCAGTACTGTTAAAAAATTTGGGGTTAGTAATATTTTTTTTTAAAAAGAAATACATACTTTTTTTCAGCAAGGATGCATTAAGTTGATCAAACGTGACCAAAAAAATTATAATACTAAAGGTTTTTTATTTCAAATAAATGCTGTTCTTTTAAACTTTTTATTCATCAAAGAATCCTGAAAAATAAAATGTATCACAGTTTCCACAAAATTATGATGCAGCACAACTGTTTTCAACACTGATAATAATCAGAAATGTTTCTTGAGCAGCAAATCAGCATATTAGAATGATTTCTGAAGATCATGTGGCACTGAAGACTGGAGTAATGATGCTGAAAATTCAGCTTTGATCACAGGAGTAAATCATATTTTATAATATATTCACATAGAAAATTATAATAATATTTCACAATATTACTGTATTTTTAAAAACATTAAAGAATCTTACAGACCCAAACGTTTGAACAATAATTTAAATCTCAAAAATGTAAGTATATTATAGTAATGCCTGATCACTTTCTGCTCTTAACAGTGTGAAATGGCACTTATATTTATCTTGTCTGCTGCAAGGAGTTGTAATATAGAACAATCAGTGACTAAAACATTTGCTCAACATGCTTTCCTGGTAGAAAAATGAACTAAATGCATCGTAACACTCACTGATCTGCTGCCGGCTGATTGTCTGCCTCCAGAAGTTGGTGTTCATCATCCTTGGTGAATAGAGTCGAAACACTTTTCCAACCTTTAGCTCCGGCTCCCTGCATCTGAGAAATAAATGCAATGACTCAGACCAACAAACATCAGCTAAATATAGCTGACATGAAATTTCAAGCCGTTTCAACAGTGTTCTGTAGTGTGACATACTAGAATTCATCGAATAAAAAAAATTTGTATAACAACTTTTTTATGTTAAACATTTGTGGATATATATTAACTACCCCTGTACAGTGTCTGAAGCACACTTTTGCCGTTTGCAGTAGTTTTTTTCCCTTTCCAAAGCTAAAAGAAACATTTTATTTAATAAAATCATTATTAATCATATTTATTTTCCAGGCTTACTCTCTTGGCCAGCTGTGTCATTGCACTGGGTCCTTCATCAGACTGGATAGTTATCATATCTTCAGCAGCATCACTGACCTTCACAGACAAACATTCATCAAAGACTGAAAAAGGTAACATCTAAATTATAAATCTAAACATCTAGATTTTATTCGTCAAAAATATTATTTAAAACCACTAAATCCACCTAAATACATTGATTTGTACAAAAAAAATCATTTTTATGTTAGATCAGATAAAAATAGCTCTTTAAGGAAACAAATGGAAGTTTTAAACTTTTTTTTTACAGAGAAGACTAGCTTATAATGTGATGAAAATTAATATTTTGTCTCCCTCATGTGGTTTTTAGCGAAACTACACCAAGGCTATTTCAACGTGAATGAGAATTGTTTTAACAGTTTTAAAGAAACAAGTCAAAATGACACAAATATCAGAGTACAGCCATATTTAATTTCTGACAGGAATGAAAACGCGGCTGTGAGGGACTGAAGTGCAGTGCGTTCAATAGATTGTACTGTTGTTTAATAACAGAATGATTGTTCAGCAAAAATAACTTTCAGTAGACAAAATCTCCGCAAAGCAATTTTGGAAATTACATGATTTTGGACTTTTACAGCGAATGCCATTGTGAAGACTGTAAGGGGGCGTTTACACGACACTGTTTTTAACTAAAAACGAAAAAGCTTTAAAGCGTTTTGGCCATTCATTTAAACCACAACAGTGTTTTGGGGGGCATGAAAAGGCCAACTTTTGAAAACGATTCTCAAAGTGGAAGTTTTGAAAACTATATAATTTACAAACCGCTGACCTCATGCACATTGTGTTTATTACGTGTGGTGTGAAAGGGGTTGTGTTTTGACGATCATCCCCCACAGCCTCGTCTTCATCCACATTAAATTCAATATGGCGTCTAACCTGACGGTCTACTGCCTCTTTAAAACCATCAAACTAGATCAGCTTGACCAGTGGAAACCTGCCTGGTGGCCGGCTTAGACCAGCAAACCACTTTCGGCTGGTTCAAATGAATAAATATGAAATGTAAATACAATAAACTCAATCTCAGTTTAAATGGTAAAAAATGCTGTAATGAATTTAGAGTGACTCCAGTCACGCACGCAGTGTTTATCTTGACTAAGCTGCAGTAATCTGCTGGCATTGCTGTGTTGTAGCAGGCTGTGGAAACTATGCAAGTTCACTGGTAAGCGAGAGGTCATACAGACAGCCGAGAACTGTGGGGAATCCGCCAACAAGCCCAACACACCCCATCCGTCTCGAATCAGTCGCTGGAATGCCATCCTATTCCTATCACCCCTGTAGATCCAGTTACAGGCCTCTGAAAGTGGGTCAAGGTTTCCCTTGATCAAATACTTGACAGAATATTTCAAATATTTGAACGCATCCTGAACCTCAGAAATGCATTTATTGGGTTTTTAAAAACACATGCTCTAGCCAATCAGCATACTTTAACAGGAACAGAAGAAAGTGTCCTTTAGTCAAAAAGGTGTACTTTAAAAGGTTCAAATAAGAATCTGCAAGAATCCTGCTGTTAAACCTAACGTTTTTTTCAACTGATACGTCACTCAATGCAATTAAAATGTATGATTCAAACACTTTGTGACATTATTTCTGGGGTAAAGTTAGGAGAAACTCTTAAATACTGATAGCATGCATGCATATTCATGAGATCACATGCTCAGAGGTCCTATACTAGAAATAGATTGATATACTGGCCAGGCTGACTAAATTGTATTATGCATATTAAATAAAATTGTATTATGTACTGCCATTTATGCACCACTGGAAACCCTACCTTTCTAGATATTGGGATCGTCATTTGTAGTTGAAAAACTCATATTGGTCTGTGTAAGTATTTGCCATTGCAAATAATTTTAACTTTATAAAAACTTTTTACTTAACAGATTTATGCCGATAAATAAAACTAAATAGATGCAAATAGTTCATAAACTATGCCATGATTCTTTTATATATGACTGACAAATATGCATCACATTAAGTTTGTTAGTTTATGTTAAAACTGTGTAATCCAAATGGATGGAAATGTTATATGCAATTCAAATACATAAACCTTAAATTTAGGCCTTAATATTTTTTTTTGAGTGCATGTTCACCCATATCTGGCCATACTGTGTTGGTCTCAAGCTTTAGTGGATTTACCTCTTCCACCGTGTCTTCCTCCATGTCCGGGTTGAGGGTCTTCATGACCTTACTCTTATAGACTTTCCACATGGGATTCATGACGGACACCTTCAAAAGATCCTCAGATGTGTGCAAAAATTCATAAAACAGTCCAAGGTATCTCTACGCCACCATCAACAAACTCCCAGCCTTAGTTTAGATCTCAGTCTTTAACAATAGCCCTGTTCCATCAGTAAGAGACAGTCAGTTTTCAGTGCAAAATGAAAACCAGCTTCTCCTCATTGTCTTTATGCCAACACTCTGTATGAAAAGAAAAACTCGGGCAGCTGGTCGAGTCCTTGAATTCAGTGTGAAGTAGATGAAAGAGGCAGTTTCAGCAGTGAAACACACACACTGTGACACGGCTCAGAAGTCCAGCATCGGTTACCTGGAAACAGGTGTGGGTTTCCTACTGAATATTTCAAGCAGCTCCGCTAATAGTTGAGCTTCATTGTTGGCTGTTTTAAGAAGAGCAGGCCGTGTAACATTAACCCCACGGACTCAACATATATAGATGCCATGTTTCAATGGCCAATAAGATCAGATCTTTAAAGTGACAATGTGCTATTTATGATATCATTATTCAAAGTGTTCAATAATTGTTCTCTGAAAGTACCAAACCAGCTGTGCGGTTTTGAACACGAATTTCAAACCTTTACAGGTTACATGCCCAGGTCTTATTTTACCCTAAAATTAAAAGAAGCTAATATAAAAGAATATAGCTTAAACACAAACATGACTACATTCACGATTTGTTTACATTGTGACATTATTTTTATGACAATAAAGCATGTACTCGCCAAATTCTCAGCAGTTCTTAGCTGCTTTTCTTTATTTACTCAGATTCTGAAAAACTGACAGTTTTGTTAATCCATACACAGCAGCAACAACAACAAAAGATAAGGTGAGATTTTTTTTGTGTCCGTTTTAGAACTTGATAAGACTATTTACTTTGCTGTGTTAAATACATGATTATGGTTAGTTGCATTATTTAATTTTTTAATATATATTTTTTCCTTGCTTTCTGCGACCCATCAGAATAAACCTGGCGATTGTGGCATTATTTTAATGACAAAATCCTATTTATCATATATATATATATATATATATATATATATATATATAATCATTATATGAAAAACTTTGGCAAAAAAAAATTGTCAACTAACTGATATAAATAATTTAAGTTGAAGTACTTAATTATATGTATAAAAGTACAGAATTACACAAACTAAAACTGAAATAAAGCTAAATAGAATATATTAAAATATTTGTAACTAATGAAAATAACAAAAGCATGCATAAAACAAAATTACAAACAATAAATTAAATGAAAACTGAAAATATAAAAATAAAAGATAATTCTAAATATTAATAAATACTAAAATAGTATACAAATAATACTAAAACAACACTGAATCCTTTTTAGATTTTTTATTACTATAATAAAATTGTTTTATTTTAATCATCATAAATTAAAGGCAGTATAACAAATTATATTATGATATATAAATATTAAGCAATTTAAATATTATAAATATATCATAAATATTAGGGGGGGTTTTTCACTTTACAGTAAAAATAATTTATGGTAAATTAGGTCTTTGTAACATTATTTTAATGCAAAAAAAAAAAATCTTAATGGTCCTAAAAACTATATATTGTCTTAACCTTTCTAGGATGAAATGTGACCTGGTCTTGTTTTAATGACATTCATCCCTTTTAATGTGAAATTATTAAAAAAACATAATTGGCTACAGATCAGAAGACAAACATTTGAGAAAGTCTAAAATTATAACAGCAAAAACAACGATCGAAACGAGCAGTGTTTAAAGTTGACTCTCCACCTCTGCATGTTTTCACTAACCTGTGCTTTGTGCTTTCATAATTACTATAGAGGCCTGTGAATGGCAGTCATAGAATCCAGCTAATCGAATGATAATGTCTGTTGTGTAATTTCACCTGACACATTAGTTTCCTGTAGCTTGTTTCTTCTTGTTAACCTGATCTGAAGTTGCCAGCGCAATATATGGAGACAGACATTATTAAAAATGTATGCTTTTGAGGTGTCACTTACCTTTGGAAGGTCTGTGGTGCTTGCTGATAACTTTATGCTGGAGGATGATTTAGAACTTTTCAGTTTACTGTTTATAGACATGTAGCCTTTACATTTATTGACATATAACATCCAAGATAGGCCTATATTTGAACCTGGATCTCAAGTCTCAAACCATTTCACTGCCAGAATGTGACTTCAACATTTTCTTTAAATGCGAGCCAGATTCTTTAAGGTTTAAGGCCATTAAGTTGTAACTTTTAAGCAGCATGAGTTAGAAACACTGTATTTTGGAGAGACGCACCTGGCAGATCTCTCTGAGAACATGCGCTCTTGATGTGCTGCATTGAGTTTCACTGGTTTCCATTATTCAGAGGGCTCTGGCACAGCTATTCATGCTTGGGAACCAAATCCTCCTCCTGTCGCAACCAGATCAACCAATCAGAACAACAGCGCAGAAATGACTACAGGCTACGGTGAACATCCAATAATTAAATATTCTGCATGCAAACCTTTATTTGCATGTTATTACAAACCAGTTTGAATACTTTAAATGAATAGTTCATCCAAAAAGGAACATTTGCTGAAAAGTTACTCACCTCCAGTCCATCCAAGATGTAGATGAGTTTGTTTCTTCATCAGATTTGGAGAACACTTGCTCACCAGTGGATCCTCTGCAGTGAATGGGTGCCGTCAGAATGAGAGCCAAATATGAGTCCATAATCCATAATAACGCTTCCTCCAGTGAAAAAGTCACCTGGTCTGAATCAGGAGAGAAATCTGCACAGATCAAGCACCGTTTACAAGCCAAAACAGTCCAAAACAGCTCTAAACAAATATGTGGGTGGATTTTGATGTGAGAGACAACAGGAGATGGACTTTTATCACTGGAGGAGGTGTTATGGATTTTGGCCAGAAGCAACATTTTGAAGTTAAAACATCTTAATGATGGATTTGTTTCTTGTGGCTTCTCCAGATGTTAAGTGATGGACTGGAGTGGAGTGGATTACTTGTGGATTATTGTGATGTTTTTATCAGCTGTTTGGACTCTCATTCTGACGGCACCCATTCACTGCAGAGCATCCATTGCTGTAGCAAGTGATGCAATGCTGCATTTCTCCAAATCTGATCTCATCTACATCTTGGATGGCCTGAGAGTGAGCACATTTTCAGTGAATTCTCAGTTTTGGGTGAAAGATTCTTGAATCGTTCACTCAAACATGCCAATTACGTTGTCATTCAATTTATGTATGGGTTATGTGTGGGTTGTTTGCAGTATTGTACAGTTGTGAACAATCCTTTAACATACAATGAACTCATTTTGTAAATTTCCCAACTAGGGAGTGTGGAAACTAATGCCATTGCCCTACAGTTTACAGGTGGGGCCCTAGAAACCCATGAGATGGTATGAGTTTACAAAAACATCTCACTGACAGGATTGGGCATGACTTATAAGCAGAAACAACATGTTTAAAGCTCCACATATATCAAAAGAATTATATCTGATAGTCCTGACATCATATTATGCCCGTTTATGTCATCCGCTAAAACTTTCCAATCAGGGTTTATCAAGGAGCTAAAGACAGCGGCACGACTAAGGAACATCAACAATAGGGTTTTTGTGACAAAACCTGAAACCTCATCAAAGAACATTTTGTAAAGTCAAAATTTCAACTATTTGAGTTCAAATCAAAGCTATTGGCATAAATCCTGTCAAGCGTGGTGATGACAGCATCATGTTTGCACACCTAAATGTGAACTTATAACACCCACAATGACTCAACGCTGTTTATTTGGTTTCATTTGATTTATTTTACCTTTATTTAAACAAGTAACTTCAGAACATGCTTCTTATTTGCGATGACACCCTGGTTGAGAATGCCATGGGAAAAGCCTTTTTAACTTGAGACACTATTATTTATGAATAAAACAATGCTTTGGTGCGGGGAAAAAAACAATGCTACATGCAAATTATAAACTTTCAATATTTTATTACAATTTCTGTTCTGTACTTTTTTTTTGTAGAATGAACAGCTGCCTGGCTAATCTTCATATTATTTCAAGGTATTTATATTTTCTTACCTTTCTGGGTAAAATAACAGCGCTACTCGCATTTCATCTGACGTAAAAATATTTTTTAATCAATAACAAGAGTCGGATCACAAAAATCGCCCTGCGTTAGTAGTTGACATCAATTCAATGTCAGAATTATTATACATACTTATAATTAAACCCCACAGATAAACTGTGTTTATTTCAAAACACATACCCACACCCACCTTATAAACTACACAAAGTAAGCCAACTAATAGTAGCAAGTTAAATATTGTTTAGAAAAATAATCTTTTCTAAATAGGCTACTTGCTGTGTGTGTGGTGATGATTATGATTATTATTGTTTTGTTTAGTTTTTTTAACAGGGTTTTTAAATGTCACAGTGACATGTGAGTCCTACTTCCACTAATTAGCCAAACCCTCATCAGCTGATTATTGTACACAATTATGATTACATAATTTTCTGCCTTGCATTCAGGATTGTTTCTTCAGCTATGCACTTTTATTTGCCAGGGCTGATTTTTATTCAAAGTAATTTATTTATTTTTTAAAATATTATTATTTATACTTTTTTTATGAAGATCATGTTATAAACTGTCCTCAAAACCTTTTACCCGGACTTTCATTATTATTATTATTATCATTTTTTTAAATTAACTAATTTTAAAATGTAATAGATTTTATTGTTTTATTCTTGTCCTAAACCTAGACTTGCGAGACCAGTTTACAGGTTTACATCTATAAACTAATGTTTTACAAAAAGAGGCAAACACATTTTTGATGATTTATGATTTACATGATTTATATACATTTTTACAGTCATTTCCACCAACATTTTGCCAGTAATGTTTTTGTTTGCTTATTTTAATTGTCAGTGAAGAGCTTCACATGTGATCAAGGTAAATATCACTTATTATCACTTACAGAATATTTAATTGTGCATCATTTCTAATCAAGCTGAAATGTGTCTGATTATACAAAAAGTGTGAAAATACTAGCCTGTTTTTTTATGTTATCTAGCGAAAAAAGAGCCAGTCAGATAAAATGAACACGGCATTGGCTGTAACAGTGAGCTTGAGCTTTAGGCAATATTTAAATGAGAGTACTGAAGGATTACAGTAGTATTATACATTACTCAATTTGTTGGTTTTGTCAGTGTCAGATGTGTATAAACTTATCAATAACAGAAACATGAATTTAATTACAGGGTTTATAATTTCAGTCTTACAGGAGGGCTGGATTTGGATTAAAGCCTGGGCGGGATTTTAGGGTGAGGCATCATTTATTAGAAAGACACCCATAACAGACGATTCATTCACCTCAGACACAAGGGAAAACTGCTGATTATTCTAGTTAAAACTTTTGTTGAACGCTGTTCGTTAGAGGTACTTTTCTATATGTTATTTCATTAGAACCAGCAGATATTTGTGTGCAGTGATGAAGAAGATAATACTGTTATTTAAACTATTGCTATTTCTTGCTCAGCTTGTGAAAATGGAGCCTTTGACTGCAGCAAACACACAGTTCTCTCTAAACCTCTTCAAGAAGATCAGCGGAGGAAACACATCAGGAAATGTGTTCTACTCTCCGATCAGCATCTCTTCAGCTCTCGCCATGGTGTCGCTCGGAGCAAAAGGAAACACAGCGGCGCAGATGTTTAAGGTGATCTCACACTTATGCATTTTTTATGGCCAGTTGTTTTTCCTTTAATCAACCAGAGAGAAGTGGAATTTCAAAAATGTATTATTAATAATCTATTTTTGTTCCAATTCTGCATTCATTCAAATGGAATTCAAATTCAGGAATTGGAATTTAAAGGAATTCTGAATTCCATTTGGAATGCTGCCACATTCCTGCACTGAGATGTGACTAATGTGGGATTTTTCCTGGGATAATGAGCTTTGTGTTTGTACAGACAAGACCATCGTGGTCTCATGTTGCAGTTTCACTTAAAGGGCAGGACACAGAAAAAGATGGTCATTCTGGGTTGGGCTGTTTGGTTTTCAGATATGACTAAATGCTCAATCTGTGTCGTTTCAATTTAATAAATAACAGGATAATACTAACGTGTGTGGAGTAAATCAAGATGGTGGTTGCTGCACTATTTTAAAATATTTGAGCAGTGCATTCACAATAGATGTTTAAGTTATCAGAATAGTGAGGTTGCCTTTATTAATAATACTACAAAAATGCTGTGTAGGTTTTGGGATTTAACAATCCTGCCAAGCCTGATGCCGCGACTCCAGCACCTCATCAACAAGACCAGAAGCCCCAGAAGCCCTGCGGCATCAAGGGTCAACATGAACCAACAATGACGCAACAAACCCAGAAGTTTGAGATACCTGCTGAACTCAAGGTTTAGTATAAGTATTTGCATGAAACACTAACTTCATGACTTGCAATGACAGCTGTATTTGCCAAGGTGGTGCATGTAGATTTTGATTTCATCTAATTGAACTTGATATTATTGATGCAAACAGAAATCTCCTGCTCAGCCCACACCTGGACAAAAAACTGAGGAGCAAATTCATTCCAGCTTCAACAAGCTCATGAGTGAACTGAAGAAACCAGGAGCGCCGTATGTGTTGAGTCTTGCCAACCGCCTCTACGGAGAGCAATCCTACCAGTTTGTTGAGGTAAGACTCAAAGCAAATAATTCAAGGTTCTGGAAATGTCCTCAACTCTAATTTCATTTGCACTCCAATCGATTTGCTATGTTACAGAAATTCCTTAATGATGCAAAAAGATACTATGAAGCGGGACTGGAGGAGGTGGACTTCGAGATGAAATCAGAGGCTGCACGACTTAACATCAACAAATGGGTGGAGAAAAACACACAAGGTGAAAACCAGCATTAATCTATTCTCAATTATAAAATTATCCAACCAGGCCAGTTCAAACAAATGCTCAAAGTGACCAATGTACATTTGTATTTTAGGGAAGATCAAGGACTTGCTCCCACAGGGATCCATCGATGCAATGACGAGACTGGTCTTGGTGAACGCCATCTACTTCAAGGGGAACTGGGAGAAGAAATTCCCAAAGGAAGCCACCAGAGATGGACAGTTTAAGCTGAACAAGGTGAGATTTCATGTTCTTATTTTCTTTTTGAAATACAGTCATTTAAGTTGCTCATGCAGTAACAGTTATGAAATATGAGTTGTGACTTGTTTCCATTGATGCTTTGCAGAATCAAACTAAACCAGTGAAGATGATGCAACAAAAGGCATAGTTTCCTCTGGCTTTAATCCCAGAGATGGACAGTCAGGTTCTGGAGCTGCCGTATGTCGGGAAGAATCTCAGTATGTTGATCATCCTTCCTAACGAGATTGAAGACGAAACCACTGGCCTTCAGAAGGTGAGACAACACAGATTCTGCTCCCAAAAGGGGGTTTTCACAGAAAAGCCATAGAAGGTCCATCTTGGGTTCCCCAAAGAACCTTTAAATGAACAGTTCTTAAAAGAACCATTCTTTCTTAGTGTGAAGAACGTTTTAATAATCTAAAGAACCTTTTGTGGAATGGAAAGGTTCCAGAGATGCTAATGGTTCTTGTTACGACCCACTCGTTTAAGATTGCAACATAAAAGAGGGATAAGACAACAAAGTCTAATCAAAGCAAATTGTTTTATTACATTAAACTATTACAACAACAATTAATAATGACAAACAATAAATGTAACACAGTAGTCACGGGAAGAAGGAGGCGGGAACCGGCGAACATTTAAACAAAACTTTAATAATAAAATAAACACAAAACAGCGCGACAGCCCCTCGCGGACGATTGTCGCGCACAAACAGGACCAAAACACAAAATAAAATCCAGGTCTGGTCCGCTCTCGTCCAACACTGTCGTCACTCCTCCTTTTATCCTTCCGGAGCTCCTCCGTGGGACTCGAGACCGGTGAGTGGCGCAGGTGTCGCGCATTAGCATTTACTCCACCGGCCTCGCTCCGTTCCCACGGCTCTCGGCCCCGCCCCTCTTGTCACAATAATCTAGGGGTATTAATGAAAATAATTCAATTAATATAACAACAGCAAAACTTTAACTACATAATATAAGAAATGTCCATTACCTAATAGGATCAGGAGACTCAGGGTCGTCACACCTCCCACTCCAAAAGGAGGTTCCCTTAAGAACCGACAAAAGAAAACAAAACAATGCACAAACCCATAACACATACTAAACCATAATATATAATCACATTAATACTCATCTCCATAAATTCCACTCCATTCTACTCTTGGATTCCTGGGCCCTAGGACAAAGAGAGAAAAAGCGAGAGAAAAAGTAGAAAAAAAAAAGAAAAGAAAAGAGAGAAGAGTGATACAGAAGAGGTAACCCAATACCAATGGGATATCTTACACCTGTGAGAGAGCATCAGCAATTACGTTATCCTTACCACGCATATGTTTAATCTGTAAGTGGAAAGGTTGCAGAATAAGGCTCCACCTCAAGTCTTTGATTTTTACCGCGCATTCGATCTAAGAAAGTCAACGGATTATGGTCGGTATATACAACGATAGGACCACAAACAGAGCTTAAATAGACCTTGAAATGTTGAACGGCTAAAACAAGGGCTAAGGCCTCTTTTTCCACAGTAGAATACACTTGCTGATGACGATTTAATTTTTTCTAAAAGTAACTGACCGGATGTTCGATTCCATTGGAGTCCTCTTGCAAAAGAACAGCGAATTCACATTTAGCAAGTTTGATAGTCAAGTTAGCTTTGGACAACCGCTCAAAAAGCTCTCGAATTTGTGTGAGGTGTTCCGACCAAGTGGAACTGTACAGAACAACATCATCCAGGTAAGCGTCACATCCGGACAACCCAGACAACACTCGATTTACTAACTGTTGAAATGTTGCGGGAGCGTTTGAACCCCAAAAGGCATAAATGTGTACTGTAAAAAACTATCAGGTTTAATAAAACCAGATAATTCCTAAGCTCGAGATGTTAGTGACACTTGCCAATAACCTTTCAGGAGATCGAATTTGCTGACAAACTGCGCAGAACCCACACGGTCTACACAGTCGTCAATTCTGGGCAAAGGGAAACAGTCAGGCTTTGTCAAAGAGTTAAGCTTCCTGTAATCAGTGCAAAAATTATAAGAATTATCAGGTTTACTCGCTAAAATGCAGGGAGAACTCCAAGAACTGAAACTAGGTTCTGCTAAATTATGAGTAAGTAAGTAGTCCACCTCTTTCTGAAGCAACTTCCTTTTTATAGGATTTACTCGATATGGATGTTGTTTCACAGGTTGAGACATGCCAACATCAATGTCATGTTCAATGACATGAGTTTGGGTAGGAACGTCAGAAAAGAGAGAGGGGAATGAACTTACCAACGTAATTATATCAGTCTTCTCTGGTTCACACAAATGAGACAAATGACAAACTAGATTACCGAGGACTTCAGAATTGTTGAGGCGCCCCTCCACTACACCTCGAGAAGGACCATTCTTCTCCTCCAAACTGTCAACCATCTCTGCAGATGCTGCTGAAACACTTGGATCTACAGTCTCAGTAGTTGTTACAACATCAATAGACACACAATACGATCTCAAAAGTGACTTAAGAGTCTGGTGGAATCTTTCCAGCCCTCCCTGGCTTTGAGGGTGATAGGCACCCGAGATATTGTGTTTAACTTTGAGTGACTGCATGACTTTAGAAAACTGTCTGGACATAAAATTTGAACCCTGATCAGACTGAATGGTTTTTGGAATGTCAAAAACAGACATAAAACTCGTTAAAGCTTTTAAGATCGACTTAGTTGTTACTGATCTCAGAGGATAAGCTGCAGGATAACGTGTAGACTGACACATCACAGCGAGTAAATATGCATGCCCAGCCTTTGATCGTGGTAAAGGTCCAACGCAATCAACAATCAAATGTTCAAAAGGAGTGGTAACCACAGCGATAGGCTGTAAAGGAGCCAATGGAACTTTTTGATTTGGCTTTCCAGTCATTTGACAAGTATGGCAGGACCGTACATACTCACTCGGCCTGCTGTGCTTTGATTAATTCCTCTCGGGTCACACCATAAAATGGAGACAAAGAACAAGTGTTAACATGGTCATCCATAATAACTTATCAACGTTGTAAACATCAGGCTGGGACTCTTTCACAGTGGTCACGTCTTCAACTTTAGTACATGTACTAGGTTCTGTTGGAGAAGAATTTTCAGAAGCAATAAAGGTGTCACCAAGAATGCTCTCAGGTTCATCAGGCACACATTTCTTAGCCATCGCTCGAGTTAATCGCACATGCAGGGAATAAATTTAGACAGTCAGAAGACCCATCCAGTTTCTCTACATCAGAAACTACGATAGGTGGAATGCCACCATCTGACTTCTCCCAGACATTTCCCCCGGCTAAATCATTGCAGAGTATGAACGTGACACCAGGGACAGGAAGCATAGCACGTACTCCAACCACCACATCGCCTGATACAAGTTTAGAATTAAGGTGGATGCGGTGTAGAGGAACTTCCATGTAACCCATTTCAAGCCCTCTGACCAACACATGAGTTCCAGTGGCATTATGCTCAGACAAAGGCAAAAGTCCTTCCAACAAAAATGATTGCCCCGCCCCAGTATCTCGGAGGATGCGAACAGGCACAATTTCATCAGAGTCAGGCAAAGAAACACCCCCTTCAGTGAGAAATGGTGCAAAATCAGTACTGTTTTTAACATTCTCCATCTCAGTAATTTCCATGCACTTAACCTGCTTGGAGAAGAGTTCACATTCGATGTAGAAATTAAACCAACAGGTTTAACAGCTTTCTTTTTCTTTTTGAGAGCAACACAGTCTGAAATTTATGGGAAATGAAGTCCTTAAGAACAGTTAGTACTCCGGTGACGGTTCCCTCTGGTGGTGATCGGAGGGAGCCACAGAAGCTTGATTTGTGACAGTATGACTAAACTATTGTCAGCAGAAGTGTTTGACACAGCATTCTGGCGTACAACCATCTTTTTATTTTTCTCAGAGACACTCAGCTTAAATTTGGTCAGATTATTTAAGTGACTAGCAGACACATGATGAGTAAGAGCAAATTCATCTGCCATAAGAGCAGCATCGGACAATTTAGTCACTTTGTGTTCATTTAGATACATCGCAACAGAACTTGGAACACAATTTTTAAACTCTTCCAGAAGAATGAGCTCTCTAAGCTGTTCCTTTGTTGCAACTTTTACGGATGAACACCAACGGTCAAAAAGATTTTCTTTCTCTCTAGCAAACTCAAGATATGTGCACTTCTCAGACTTATAATGACTCCTGAATTTCTGGCGGTAGGCCTCAGGTGCCAATTCATAAGCATGCAAAATTTCAGACTTTACAATTTCATAGTCACCACTTTGTTCAGCGCTGAATACACCTCCTGTGCTCTACCTACTAAAAACACTGCAGCAGCAGGGTCCAGAACTCTCTAGGCCATTTCAGGGACTGTTGGAAATACTTCTCTACGGCCTTCTACTGAGGTGCCCTTGAGCAAGGCACCGAACCCCCAACTGCTCCCCGGGCGCCGCAGCATAAATGGCTGCCCACTGCTCCGGGTGTGTGTTCACTGCTGTGTGTGTGCACTTAGGATGGGTTAAATGCAGAGCACTAATTCCGAGTATGGGTAGCCATACTTGGCCACATGTCACGTCACTTTCACTAAACTCAATATCCTTTTCTAACTCTTTCTTTTTTAGCGCGCAAATGTCACGCTCAGCACAAAATTTTTCCACATCAACACATAACTTTTTCTCCTGCAAAGACATCTCACTAAACTTCACATTACGCTCAGGGTCATAAAGAGGAGAGGTTAAAGATGTATCAGGGTTAACAGGTGGAGTTCTTACCTCTAAAACACCCCGCTCGACAAGCGCATCTTTCACAACTTTCAGCAGCGTCTCTTTAAGTTTCTTATCATTACTCGTTACCTCCACACCAAAACGCTCGGCAATCTGCGACAGCTCTTCCTTCGTACATCTTTCCAACAATATTTCCGAAGGAAACGCGAAGAAATCCTAGATTACCGATGACATTTCTATTAGAAGAGGCAGCAGAGCAAACACAGCAAAACAAGCACACGTGAGACGCCGCTAAACTAGCGCGTGAGATGGCGGTAACCTAGAGCGTTGGAACTACAAATCCCATCAGCCACTTAGCCAGGGATCGTCACATTCACGCTCCGGGTCAAAACACTACCGTAGATAAGATAAATAAATACTTACCACAAGTCATTCCTCAAATTATCTTCGTACTCGGTAGATATCACAAACACAGATGCGGAGAAACAACAAAAGTGTTACTTTAAATGAAAATGAGAGACTTCAGTTCCTAGCTATAAACAGAACTAACTAAACCTACCTGCTCTTCAAAGGTGTACCAGACTCCGTGCAGCATTTAAACGCTGAACTCAAGGACATTTGGCATTACAAACCAAAAGCCCGAAGCGTACCCCCAACAGAGATTTAAAACCTCCGCCCAGAATAACCTTCAAAAATAATAAAGGCAAAATAACAAACTAAAATAACAAATAGTGTCTCGATGGAAGGATTAGAAACCCAGCTGAGGATACTCTAACTACCTGAAGTCTCCTCATTTACAAAGGCAAACACACTGAAACACTATGCATTTCTTATATACCGTATTGGCCCGAATATAAGACGACCCCCCTTTTTCCAGATGTACCTTTTGGAAAAAGGCTTTTTAAAAAACAAATCTTGTTTTTTCTCAGTAAAACACATTTTGTCTTCAATTATTTTCATATTGCATATTTTTCCTATTTTAATTTTTGTTTTGAAAGTATGGTAAAAACTGGTAAAATGTACCAACAATCACATTTAAAAAATATACACTTTTTGATATACCATTAAAAAATTTTTTAAAAAGCAGGTAGCCCATCTGAATTATGACATTTAGGCTATCCATCTAATAATAGCCTACCAAAATCTTATTAACAGTAGAAGTTAAATCTTACTGTAGTCTTCAAATCTGGGTACTGTCTTACGTTTTAAAATCACAAAGGGAGTTTGGTCCCATCTGGCTAACATGACAGTCACGACTCATGCAACTGTAAGGTTTTTTTTCTTTTGTTTGTACTCGCGATCTTTACAACACGCATTACATTACGTATTTCATGGCACACTCGTTTTATGCGTATTTGGCGCCACCTATTGTTGTGGGTGTATTATTAACATGTCAAAATCTAGACCCTGAAAGACGACTGCATTTTTTCAGATGTATTTCCAAGAAAAAAACATCGTCTTATATTCGGGTCAATACGGTATGTAGCAATCCGAGACGAGCGCCCAATTCTATGTTACGACCCGCACGTTTAAGGTTGCAACATAAAAGAGGGATCAGACAACAAAGACTAATCAAAGCAAATTGTTTTATTACATTAAACTATTACAACAACAATTAATAATGACAAAAAATAGTCTAGGGGTATTAATGAAAATAATTAAATTAATATAACAACAACAAAACTTTAGCTACATAATATAAGAAATGCCAAAAGAAACAAACAAGAAAAGAGTCAGAAAGAGACACTCCTGAGAGAACTATCCCACCAGAAGTGCCTCCCCAAATAACTCAGAACACGCTTAAATACTCAAACTAACGATCAATTAACAGGTTGACAACCAATCAAAATCTTCCACTCTCTGCTCCAATAGGATCAGGAGACTCAGGGTCGTCACATTCTTCATTGAACCATCAACGCCAACAAAGAACCCTTATTTTTAAGAGTGCACTGTAAAAAAAATTCCGTAAAATTTACGGTAAAAATCCGGCAGCTGTGGTTGCCGGAATTTTACCTTAAAAAATACGGTAGCAACGTTTTAGGTTTTACGGTTTTAACTTAAATTTACAGTTAAATACCGTAATTTCATTAACTGATATAATGTTAATATACCAACCTATTGAAGTACTGAAATCTGTTTTGTACCTTTGTAATACACTGATAACCACCAAATGCAGGTGGTGATGAGAAATTCACGTGATTAACCCAAGCACATCACAAGCAGCTTTTAAATAATAACATATATAGAAGGTGCACAGTGTCATTCACACGAACACTAAACACCATAAAACACACATGAAACTGAAATAATGCAATAAACATTCATTTAACAACATTAGGTGTAACAAAACACCCTAATATACAGAACTGATAAGAAAGAACTAAGAAGAAACATAGCTTTTTCACCGTATATAGTAGGGGAATTTACCATTAACCATTTAACAGGTTTTTACTGTAACATTTTTACAGTCTTTTACGTTAAATTCACGGTCATTTTTTACAGTGTGTATATGGATTGTTGTTTCATTATATGTTTATGGCAAATACATGTGTCGAGTTCTTAGTATTCATATTCATACCATTTTTATGTCTCATCCAGCTTGAAAAGGCACTGACCTACGAGAAGCTCATGGAGTGGACCAAACCCAGCAAGATGCGTCAACAGGAAGTTCAAGCATTTTTGCCCAGATTCAAGATGGAGGAAACTTATGACATGAAGAGTCTTCTGCGCAGCATGGGAATGGAGGATGTTTTTGATTGGCAGAAGGTGAATCTTTCAGGCATGTCGCCTAACAACGACCTGGTGGTGTCGAAGGTGATTCATAAAGCCTTTGTTGAAGTAAATGAGGAAGGAACCGAAGCAGCTGCAGCCACCGGTGGTGTCGTCGTCATACGTTCATTTGCACAGATGTTTATTGCAGACCATCCCTTCCTTTTCTTTATCCGACACAATCCCTCCAATAGCATTCTGTTTTATGGACGCTTCTGTTCTCCTTGAAGATGGTAATGATGAATTGATGATTCTGGCTGCATGTGTTCCTCTAATAAATAAAGTCTATTAAATAATTGAGTGAAATTGTCTGTATGCATTTATTTGACAGCACTGACTCTTGAGTTCTGGTACAAAAATAGGCATAGATAGATCAGGTTTGATTTCAGTTCACTTGCATAGTTATATACAATACATAATTATTAGGCTATATGACTATATAATTATATAATTATATCATTTTACAACACTTAAAATTCCTAAGTATTGCACAGTGACACCTACTTTCAGCTGGGTTTTACAGACATTATGATTAAGAATGACTAATTATGAGTAATGCAGTTATTAATCTTTCTTTAGTCCAGGTTTGTTTCTTCTGCTACACATACTTTTATTTGATTTTTATTTAGGATAAATAAGAGCAAAGAGCAATCAATTCAAGTTTGATGCTGTTACATGTGGATAAACCTATCAATGAATAATAGAAACATTTTTTTTTTTAATTATTACAGGGGAATTTTAAAACTGAATTTACAGGAAGGCTGGACTTGGATTAAAGGCTAGTCATTTTAGGGCGAGGCATCATTTATTAGAATCACACCCATAACTGTTGATTCATTCATCTCAGATACACTCAGGATACTTGTTTCATTTCCTCTGATTATTCCAGGTAATGCTTTTTCTGAACTCTGTTTGTTAAAGGTGCATAGAACTAACGAGATACATCCACCTTCAAATCTGCTGTTATTAAACAACCGCTATTTCTTGCTCAGCTTGTGAAAATGGAGCGTTTATCTGCAGCAAACACACAGTTCTCTCTAAACCTGTTCAAGAAGATCAGCGGAGGAAACACATCAAAAAATGTGTTCTACTCTCCGATCAGCATCTCCTCGGCTCTCGCCATGGTGTCGCTCGGAGCAAAAGGAAACACAGCGGTGCAGATGTTTAAGGTGATCTCACACATGTGTGCTTTTTATGGCCAGTTGTTCAGAATTCAAATTATATATATATGTATATATATATATATATATACAACTCTGTGTAGGTCTTGAGCTTTACCAATCCTCCCAAACCCGGCGCCGCGACTCCAGCGCCTCGTGTTAAAGAGGATCAAATTCATTCCAGCTTCAACAAGCTCATGAGTGAACTGAAGAACACATCACCTCCGTAAACAAAGAAGCAAGATTCATTTTTAGCATTCAAATATGCACTGTATGTTCAGTACAGTTCATCAATACTGTTTTCAAATGTTATCAGAACTGTTTTCAATTTATTAAGGTCTTTAATGCTCACACAGTTAAACACAGTTAGCATACATACACTCAGCAAGCAATGTTGTTAATTAAACACTGTATAGGCACATTTAAAGATACAATTTTCAATTTTAGGCAGGTTTATACTAAGAATGTTAAGTTTTAGAAATGGATTAAATATTTAAGTCAAGTTGCTGTTTTCATAACTTTGTAATATTTTTCGGTCAATATTAAATTACTGAAACAACTACAATTTTCACTTTGAAGTGTATTTTTTTTTAGGTTTGATATGTTTTCGAAGTAACTTGAAAGTAAAGTAATTAGTAATCTGTTTACTTTTTACATGCAGTAATCAGTAATGTAATCAAATTACAATTTTCAAGTAGTAATCAGTAATTTGATTCTTTATTAATTTGATCAAAATCTATTACCTTTTTTGAGTAACTTACCCAACACTGCTCAAGAAGTATTATATCCTTTTAGATTTTGGTTCTTAACACATTTTTCTCTTGGTATCCAAAGAGAACATGGCTCCAAATCTTAGGTGAAAATTGTATATAAAAGTGTATTACTCAATAAATATACTTGGTATTTAATATTTTGGCATTATTCTTCATTTCTGTATTTCTTTCACCAGGAAAAAAAATGATCTAAATCAAAATCAATTTTAGCTGAGGACTTCTGGTTGAGTTGACACGAAATGACCCTAATTTCATCTGCACCTCAATTGATTTGCTATGTTACAGAAATTCCTTAATGACACAAAAAGATACTATGAAGCCAAACTGGAAGAGGTGGACTTCAAGAAGAAATCAGAGGCTGCGCGTGTCGACATCAACAAATGGGTGGAGAAAAAAACACAAGGTGAAAACCAGCATGAATTTTAAAGTTACTCTATACTCTAACAAATAAAAGTTATTTAATGTTTTTTGCAGCACAGTTATTAAAGCTAGTTAAGTTATTGAGCTAGTTATTTAAAAAAATAAAATAAACACATTTTAAATAAAAATATCAAAGTTCAAACCAATGCTCAAAGTGGACAACATACATTTGTATTATAGGAAAGATCAAGGACTTGCTCCCACAGGGATCCATCGATGCGATGACGAGACTGGTCTTGGTGAACGCCATCTACTTCAAGGGGAACTGGGAGAAGAAATTCCCAAAAGAAGCCACCAGTGATGGACAGTTTAAGCTGAACAAGGTGAGATTTCATGCTCTTGTTGTTTCCTTTATGATCCAGTATTTATATATACAGTATTTTGTTTATGCAGTAACGTTCATGAAATATGAGTTTCAACGTGTTTCCATTCCTGCTTGGAAGACTCAAACTAAACCAGTGAAGATGATGAATCAGAAGGCAGAGTTTCCTCTGGCTTTAATCCCAGAGATGAACAGTCAGGTACTGGAGCTGCCGTATGTCGGGAAGAATCTCAGTATGTTGATCATCCTTCCCAAAGAGATTGAAGACGAAACCACTGGCCTTCAGAAGGTGGGACAACACAGATTATACTCTTAAAAATAAAGGTCCCAAAATGGGGTTTTCGCAGTGATGCCATAGAAGAACCATTTTTCAGTGAACAGTTCTTAAAAAAAAAAAACATATTTTCCTAGTGCAAAGAATTCTAAATTTTAAAAATACAAAGAACCCTTTTCCACTATAAAGAACCTTCCCTTTCAGTCAGTCACATTCGACGTGACGAACTGGGATCTCGCTAGAGAGACCAATCACCTTAGAGTGATAACAAAACAAGCCAATAAGTGTTGGCGTGCGATCTTTGCGTCGCGCACCCCGCCCCGCAGCGCGGGTATATAAGGAGAGCGCGTGCAGTCGCACATTCAGCTTTTCACTGAGGATCCGAGCCTTTCAGCTGGTGTGGTTACCAAGCAAGAGTGTCTACAGACAGCAAAATCTTCGACAGTGTTGGTGTCACGGCGCGTCAGCGGGGGTTGTTGGTCCAGTGCTGCTGCTGTGGTGTCTTGGACGGCATGCTGCAGCTCATCATACTGCAGTTGCGCTGCGACCTCCCCTGGGCGCTTCAACACTTTTTTATCTAAAAGAGCGAATCTAAAAGAGCTCCACGAGTGACGCGGTGTCTTTTTAAAGATGGCCTTCCACTCGTGTGTTTCTGGATGTGGTCGCTTCCTGGCTCCATCTGATGGTCATGATCGCTGCATCTTGTGCCTGGTCTTTGAGCACGCTGAAGCAGCGCTCGTGGATGACTCATGTTCTCATTGCGGGGACATGACCATCGCGATGTTGTGGTCGAGGCTCCTCTTCATCAAATGAGGAGGAGTCCCCCTTCCCATGCCCCGTTCTAGTTCCTCTGTCTCTCAGCAGCGGAGGACTACTTCAGCGTGTGGCCAGGGTGATCTGAGGACATCCCTGTCGAGAGCGTCTCCGCGGGCCCCTCACTCCTCCAGCACATTGCACCCTCTGGTGTTCCGCAATGAGGTGGCTGAGACCCAAGACAGGGCGGGGTCTAGCATCTCATTCGGGCCTCCGGCAGATGACAGGATGTCGATCACTGCATCGGGGGACGAGCTAGGCTCTGGAGATGAAGACTCGACTGCGCTGCCTCCGTCAGAAAGTATGGTGTTGCCCGAGTCAGATCCAGAGCTGACTGATATGCTTTCCCGGGCCACAGAGAGCGTCGGGTTGCAATGGAAACCTCCTCCATCTCCCGAATGCTTGAGGTTGGATGATTGGTTCCTGGGGGTGCCGCAGGCCGATCATCGGCAGCCACCTCCGGTTCCTTTCGTCCCGGAAATACATGAAGAAGTTACTAGATCTTGGAGGGCACCTTTTTCTGCATGAATCAGAGCTAGTGCTTCTTCCGTCCTCACTGCCCTCGACGGCGGGGTGGCTAAGGGGTATGTGGAGATCCCCCCAGTCGAGCGCACTATTGCGATGCAGCTCTGCCCGCAAAGCGTCGCCGCCTGGCGGGGTAATCCACGCCTCCCGTCCAGAGCTTGTAAGTTCTCATCTGCTCTAACGGCCAATGCTTACAGAGCTGCTGGACAGGCCACCTCCGCCCTGCACGCCATGGCCCTCCTGCAAGTCTACCAGGATAAGGCGTTAAAGCAGCTGCACGAGGGCAGTTCTGACCCAGGGGTAATGCAGGAACTGCGCACTGCAACGGACCTCGCCCTTCGGGCGACGAAAGTCACGGTGCGGTCCCTCGGTCAGATGATGTCCACCCTGGTGGTCCAAGAACTCCACCTTTGGCTGAACCTGGCAAATATGAGGGAAGCCAACAAACACCGTTTCCTGGACTCCCCGATCTCCCAGGCTGGCCTCTTCGGCAACATGGTGGAAAGCTTTGCCCAGCAGTTTTCCACCGCACAGAAGCAGACGGAGGCGATCAGACACATCCTGCACCGGCGGCCCGCTGCTGACATCACCCCGCTGTCGGCTGCAGTCCCTCCGCCCGCTCGTCGCCGAGGGTACCCTCCTGCTGCCTCCACCTCCGCTCCAGCTCGGCCTCAGCAGCAGCCTTCACACACCGGCTGCAGCGTGGAGCTGGCAGCAGGAAAGCGGCGCAGCGCAAAGTGCCAGAGCATGCAGCGTTCCTGAGACGGGTGACCCAGAGACTCTGGATCCTGCTCTTCAGGAGATGGTGACCGCACCACTCCTTCCCCCAGAGGAGGGCCGGGGGGAGAATCTTTTGTTCCCTTTTTGTTTTGTTCCACCACTGGCTCCCCAGCCGGTGGTACCCAAACATTCAATAAAAGAGCAGTTTCCTATTTCTCCGGGTCTCAAGAGGGCGAGGATGGCAGTGTGCGAGGCTCAGCCTCAACAATCTCGTCCCCCTCTTCATTCGCCAGCGGGCAGCAGGGCCGGTTCGAGGACGCTATGCCTTCTCACGCACCTCCTGCCCAACCGTGGAACCAGGTAAGTGTTGCACCGCGTACTCAGACCCCACTCCGGGACGCTGTGCCTTCCGGGTCAGGTCCCTGCGCTCCACCTCGCTGCCCCACTGCGGGTACATTGGTGGTTCCCCTAGTCCCGCTTGTTCGGTTCCTGGGGGCCTGGCTAGCGCTCCCCAGACCGTCTCGCTGGCTCACGAGAACCATCAGACTCGGCTATGCGATTCAGTTCGCCGGGCATCCTCCCAAGTTCAGGGGCATTCGGTTCACCTCTGTGCCGAACACGGGTACTTTGGTGGTTCCCCTAGTCCCGCTGGGTCGGTTCCTGGGGGCCTGGCTAGCGCTCCCCAGACCGTCTCGCTGGCTCACGAGAACCATCAGACTCGGCTATGCGATTCAGTTCGCCGGGCATCCTCCCAAGTTCAGGGGCATTCGGTTCACCTCTGTGCCGAACAAGGATGCTCCCGTCTTGCGAGCGGAAATCTCAGTCCTGCTGGCGAAGGACACGATAGAGCCGGTCCCTCCAGTCGATATGAAGTCGGGATTTTACAGCCCCTACTCCATTGTACCCAAGAAAGGCGGTGGGTTACGACCAATCCTGTACCTGCGCGTTCTGAGCCGGGCCCTTCACAGGCTCGCGTTTAGGATGTTAACACAGAAACATATTTTTCGATGCGTTCGTTCCGCACAATTGGTTTGCAGCGATCGACCTGAAGGAAGCGTACTTTCATGTTTCGATCCTCCCTCGACACAGGCTGTTTCTCCTCTTCGCGTTCGAGGGGCGAGCATATCAGTACAAGGTCCTCCCTTCGGGCTGTCCCTGTAGCCTCGTGTCTTCACCAAGGTCGTGGAGGTAGCCCTCATTCCGTTGAGGGAAAGAGGCATTCACATTCTCAACTACCTCGACGACTGGCTCATACTGGCCCAGTCTCGAGCACAGTTGTGCGAACACAGGGACGTGGTACCCTTTTCTCAGTATGGAGTTGGACTCGGTCAATCTAAGTGCGCCTCTCAGTAGAGCGCGCTCAGTCGATGCTGAACTGCCTGGAGTCATTTCAGCGCAGGAGGGCGGTTCCACTGAAACAGTTTCAGAGGCTCCTGGAGCATATGGCATCCGCTGCTGCTTTCACGCCGCTCGGATTGCTTCATATGAGACCGCTTCAGCGTTGGCTTCACGACCGAGTCCCGAGATGGGCATGGCAACGCGGCACTCACCGGGTCTCAGTCACCCCGCCCTGCTGCCAGACCGTGGTCGGACCTTGCCTTTCTTTGGGCAGGAGTTCCCCTAGTGCAAGTGTCCAGGCTTGTTGTTGTCTCAACAGATGCCTCTGCCATAGGCTTGGGTGCCATGTGCAACAGGCGTGCAGCATCGAGCACCTGGACAGGGCCTCGTCTGCAGTGGCATATCAATTGCCTCGAGTTGCTAGCAGTATGGCTTGCTCTGCACCGCTTCAAATCACTGCTACACGACAAGCACGTACTGGTCCGGATGGACAATACTGCGGCCGTTGTGTACATCAACCACCAGCGCGGTCTACGCTCCCGTCGCATGTCGCAACTCCTTTGGAGTCAGAAGCATCTGAGGTTTCTTTGCACCGCTCACGTCCCAGGCGAGCTCAATCGTGCAGCCGACGAGCTCTCACGTCAGCCCGCCCTTCCGGGAGAATGGTGGCTCCACCCCGAGACAGTTCAGCTGATCTGGAGACGCTTCAGGGATGCTCAGGTAGAGCTGTTTGCCTCTCCGGACACGTCCCACTGCCAGCTGTTCTACTCCGTTTCCCCCAGTGAGCCTTCTCGCACAGACATTGTGCAAGGTCAGGGAGGATGAGGAGCAGGTCCTCTTAGTAGCGCCATACTGGCCCAGTCGGACTTGGTTCCTAGAACTGATCTCCTTTCTCAGAGAGGGGTCACCCTCTGGCACCCGCGCCCAGACCTGTGGAATCTCCACGTGTGGTCTCTGGACGGGACGCGGAGGTTCTAGGTGGTCTACCTCCAGCGGTAGTCAACACCATCACTTCAGCTAGAGCACCCTCTACGAGGCACGCCTACGTGCTGAAGTGGAACCTGTTCGTTGATTGGTGTCCTTCCCGGCAGGAAGACCCCCGTAGATGCCCGATCGCGGTCGTGCTCTCCTTTCTGCAAGAAGGGCTGGAGCGAAGGCCATCTCCCTCCACCCTCAAAGTGTATGTTGCCGCTATCGCCGCACATCACGATGCAGTAGATGGCAAGTCTGTTGGGAAGCACGACTTGATCATCAGGTTCCTTAGGGGTGCCAGGAGGCTGAATCCTCCGCGCCCCCACCTGGTTCCCTCTTGGGATCTCCCCTCGGTCCTGACAGCTTTGAAGGAGGAGCCCTTCGAACCTCTGCAGTCAGTAGAGCTTAAGTTTCTGTCACTAAAGACAGTGCTCCTCACTGCATTGGCTTCGGTCAAGGGGTTTGGGGATCTGCAGGAATTTTCGGTCGACGATTCGTGCCTTGAATTCGGGCCGGCCAACTCTCACGTTGTCCTGAGACCCCAGCCTGGTTATGTGCCCAAAGTTCCCACCATGCCTTTCAGGGATCAGGTGGTGAACTTGCAAGCGCCAGAGATGGGCACTCGAGTTAGTGACTCGGACTCGAGTCGCATTTTTTTAGACTTCAGACTTGACTCAGCCTCGACCTGAAATGACTCCAGACTTGACTCGGCTCGAGGAAAATAACTCGAGTCTTTTATCCTTAAATACTTATATAACTGATATTCAAAAGGCGGACCACATCCGCACCCCGGCATCCATCTGGACCGCGAGCCGTGACACCATAAGTGAACAGCGCTTCAAAATAACAGAGCAGATCACGCGCTCAGGGTCGTTTGTGGTAAATATCTTTCAGCGCTATATCCTCTAGTATTTTTATCAAAAGCCAAACGCGCTTTATTCAAGCCCTTTCAGCTCCGTGCACTTTCTCTCTCTCTCGCTCTCTCTCTCTCCGGATGCGCGCCGGCGTCAAGTTTAGAGCTGCAGGTGACAAGGTTATTTTAACAACAACAGAAACAACAAAACACAGCAGAAAACAACAATGCTGCAAATATAGTTATTTTTCATACTATCTATTTACCTATCTATAACCTTTGACGCTGACTGTTCAAACCAGATGTGACAATACGTTTCTGATCTACATTTAGCATTATTAATCTGTAGGCTAAGAACATATAATTATGTAATTATAATTGGGAAAACTGTTGTTAGATGGCTAGGATAGAACTTAAACTTTGAAATTGCTGGTTATCTTTCTTTTCTGCTCAAGATGAGAATGTTTTGATTATTGTAGCTACTTTGTTTTTAGATAATGCTTTTATTTAGGCTAAAATATTAAAATAGTATAGATTTGCAGGAGGAAAACCCTGAACAGAAACAGTATTTTTAGTTTTTGTTAAAAATGCAATACATGTTTAAAAAAAAATTTATATACTGTATATAGAAAAAAATATAGAGGCCGCGGCTTGGAACTTTAATTGAATACCCCTGACTTTTCTAATAAAGAAATACTTAATTTGTATGGTTTTGTAATATCTGTGTCACATATTTCCTTGTGTGCCATGGTTGATCGGACTCTTATTATAGAATTTCATTACAGAAAAATGGTTTTGAACATGGTAATGGATTAAAACATAGCCTATAAATAACAGGTTGGATGTACAATAAACTTACATCTTAACACCTCTTTTTTTTCCTTTTTTTTTTTTACAAAGCAGATCATAGAATATATATTTTGTCTATAGCCTATAAAACAGCTTCGTAAATAGGACGATTTCAATACAATAGGATTCTGATAAGATTTTTTTAGCAAGCCATTAAATGACTTGAGACTCGACTTGAGACTCGACTCGGACTCGTGGCCAAAGACTCGAGACTTGACTCAGACTCCAGCGACAAAGACTTCAGACTTGACTCGGACTCCAAGTTAAAGACTTGT
>NW_015661877.1:0-22047 GCF_001515625.1 Sinocyclocheilus rhinocerous | reverse complement strand
CCCGGGAGGAGGCAGACCCAGCCGTTGCTCTGCTCTGTCCCGTTCGCGCTTTGAGCATTTACGTGGACCGCACGCAGAGCTTCAGGACCTCAGACCAGCTCTTTGTCTGCTTCGGAGGACAGCAGAAGGGAAAGGCTGTCTCCAAACAAAGACTTGCCCACTGGATAGTGGAGGCTATAGTCTTGGCATACCAGGCCCAATGTTTACCGTGCCCCCTCAGAGTTAGAGCACACTCTAAGAGAGGAGTGGCATCTTCTTGGACATTGGCGCAGGGCGCCTCGATAGCAGACATCTGTAGAGCTGCCGGCTGGGCGATACCTAACACGTTTGCAAGATTCTATAATCTCCGTGTAGAGCCTGTGTCCTCTCGTGTACTTGCCTCAGATGGTCAGTAACACTGGACCTGCTCTGTGTCAATCACGCTTGCTGCGCCATTCCTCTCTATGGACCGGATACGTGCGCTTAAGTGCTTCTCAGTTCAGGTTCCCTTTTTGGGAACCCTGTTGAAGTTCCTCTCGCACCCTCGGCGGTCAGGCATGGCAGAGCGCCAGACGCCAGGTCCAGCACTCGTGTGTATGCCCAAGATCAGCCCTTGTGCTGGGCTAGGTGCCCGTGTGTAGTGATTCCCCCTTCGGGTAATCCCACATGTGTATTCTTCCACGGTACGCTTCCCTCACGGTAAGCCCATGTCTTTCCCTGGCAGAGTCCTTCTGCCGTCTCTGCTGTGTATTGATCTCACCCCAGGTTGGCTGAATCTACCACAGGGACTTCCATATGTAGTACTGCCCTATGGCCAGTCCATATGTGTAACTTCCACATGATGCCTCCTTTATGTAGGATGTGGCTTCCGTAGTGTTCCCCTACTGGGTACGCTTTCCCAGTGTTATCCAATTCCCACTGTATGGAACACGTGACTGACTGAAAGGGAACGTCTCGGTTATGTATGTAACCCTCGCTCCCTGAAGGAGGGAATGGAGATGTTGCGTTCCGTCGCCGCAGTTGCTGTACCACCGCTGTATGGCCGAGGCACACGGTCTCGGCTCCTCAGCAAAAAGGAGCTCTCCCGGGGCGGGGTGCGCGACGCAAAGATCACACGCCAACACTTATTGGCTTGTTTTGTTAACACTCGAAGGTGATTGGTCTCTCTAGCGAGATCCCAATTTGTCAGTCACTGACGGAACATCTCCGTTCCCTCCTTCAGGGAATGAGGGTTACATGCGTAACCGAGACGTTCTTTGGAATGGAAAGTTTCCATGGATGTTAATGGTTTTTATTGGAACCATCGATGCAAATAAGGAACTTTGAAATTTAAGAGTATGTATGGAACGTTGTTTCAAAAATATTCATACCATTTTTATGTCTCATCCAGCTTGAAAAGGCACTGACCTACGAGAAGCTCATGGAGTGGACCAAACCCAGCAAGATGCGTCGACAGGAAGTTCAAGTATCTCTGCCCAGATTCAAAATGGAAGAAACCTATGACATGAAGAGTCTTTTGATCAGCATGGGAATGGAGGATGTTTTTGATGGGCAGAAGGTGAATCTTTCAGGCATGTCGCCTAACAATGACCTGCTGGTGTCGAAGGTGATTCATAAAGCCTTTGTTGAAGTAAACGAGGAAGGAACCGAAGCGGCTGCAGCCACCGGTGCTGTCATCGCCATACGTTCATTTGCACAGATGTTTATTGCAGACCATCCCTTCCTTTTCTTTATCCGACACAATCCCTCCAATAGCATCCTGTTTTACGGACGCTTCTGTTCTCCTTGAAGATGGTAATGATGAAGTGACGATTCTAGCTGTACTGTATGTGTTCCTCTAATAAATAAAGTCTGATAAATAATTGAATGAAATTGTCTGTATGCATTTACTTTGAAAGCACTGACTTCTGAGTTCTGATACAAAAGTTACAGAACTAAAAAATTATTTTAGGAGACAGGCAGACTCTAGTAAATAATTGACTTAAATGGCTACTCTAACAGCATCATCAGGTTTGATTTCAATTCATTGGCATAGTTATATACAATACATTTATTAGACTACATGAATATTATATAATATAATTATATCACATATGAACAAGGCGTTTCATTTGGCATGTATCCACAAATCATGAGTATTTCATATGACACATACTTTCAACCACCATCAGCTATATTACATTATTGGGTTTTACACACTTTATGATTAAGTGTACAAACACAGTCAATTTAATTTCTAGTTTTGCTCACCTCTAAAATATTTAATCAGCTAAATGTTGCTCTTTACAACTAAACTAAAAACAAGATTCTTATTTACAATAATGCATTAGCTGAATTTGGTGTTTAAATGTGGGAAAAACTTTTCATACTGGAGATATAAATATTCATGAAAAAAAATTTTTAATCCATACATATATTGAATGTATTGTCATTAATGGCATTAGAGCCCCCTTTTGGTGAACAAACTCATATATACAGAAACTTGTGTTGCAGGTCTATTGTGGTAGTTGAATGAAAATAAATAAATAAGGTCTCTAGCAAATAATTACTTTAATGGCCACTGCAGTAGCATCATAAGTTTTGCTCTCAATTCACTGGCATAATTATATACAGTGCATAATTATTAGGCTATATTTATATTACATATCACATATGAAAAAGGTGTATCCACAACACATGACCTGTTTTACGCAACCAAACATCTGACATGCCCACATAGTAAAAACTAAGATCATGATCACTGCATGAAATGTTAATAACTGTAACTGTAACTAAACGTCATTTAGAAAAGCAGTTGTTCTTCGGGTGTGTTGCAAGGGCAGTTATTATATTTTGTTTTGTTTTTTAACACGTTTTCTAAAAAGTTTCACAGTAACACCTACTTCCAACCCTCATCAGCTAATCCGTTATTGATTTGTACATTATGATTAATGTAAATATGATTCATCTTTCTTGGATTCAGGTTTTGTTTCTTGCACCTACACACTCTTTTATTTGATTTCAAGTTACTATAAACAAAGAGTGAAATGAAGAATGAATCATGTAAGTGGATAAATAAATCAAATAATATTAGAAACAATTTATGTTTTTACAGGAAGGTCGGACTAGGATTAAAAACTAACTGTTTTAGGGCGAGGCATCATTTATTAGACTGACACCCATAACTGTTAATTCATTCGACTCAGTCACGCTGGGAAACTTCATCATTTCCTAGAACTAACATTGCATAGAACTAACAAGATATGTCCACCTTCAAATCTGCTGTTATTTAAACAACCGCTATTTCTTGCTCAGCTTGTGAAAATGGAGCGTTTATCTGCAGCAAACACACAGTTCTCTCTAAACCTCTTCAAGAAGATCAGCGGAGGAAACACATCAGGAAATGTGTTCTACTCTCCGATCAGCATCTCCTCGGCTCTCGCCATGGTGTCGCTCGGAGCAAAAGGGGAAACAGCAGCACAGATGTTAAAGGTGATCTCACATTTATATGCTTTTTTATGGCCAGTTGTTCAGAATTTAATATAGCAGTTTCTGATTGGCATCTGTGGTGAAGAAATAATAACATGGAAACTTTCGATTGCACAAAAAGGTTCTTTATAGTGGAAAAGGTCCTTCAGATTTTTAAAATGCATTTCACACTAGGTATAAAGGTTCTTTTAAGGAACCAAAAAATGCTTCTATGGCATCACTGCAATTAAAAAACAAACAAAAACAATAGATGTTGAAGTTATCAAAATAGTGAAGTAGTTATCTTTATCAATTTTACCACAATGATGCTGTGTAGGTTTTGGGCTTTAACAATCCTGCCAAGCCTGATGCCGCAACTCCAGCTCCTCATCAACCAACCCAGAAGCCCCAGAAGCCCTGCGGCATCAAGAGTCAACATGAACCAACAATGACGCAACAAACCCAGAAGTTTGAGATACCTGCCGAACTCAAGGTTTAGTATGAGTATTTACATGATACACTAACCTCACGACTTTATGATTGCAATGTACTTGCCATAGTGGTGCATGTAGTCTTGGGGATTAAATTTGATATTGTTGATACAGACAGAAATCTCCTGCTCAGCCCACACCTGGACAAAAAACTGAGGACCAAATTCATTCCAGCTTCAACAAGCTCATGAGTGAACTGAAGAAACCAGGAGCCCCGTATGTGTTGAGTCTTGCCGCCTCTACGGAGAGCAATCCTACCAGTTTGTCGAGGTAAGACTCAAAGAAAATAATTCAATGTTTGCTTATGGTATTAAAGGACAAAGTTCTGGAAATGATCTCTAATTCAACTGATTTGCTATGTTATAGAAATTTCTTAATGATGCAAAAAAATACTATGAAGCCGGACTGGAGGAGGTGGACTTCAAGAAGAAATCAGAGGCTGCACGTGTCGACATCAACAAATGGGTGGAGAAAAACACTCAAGGTGAAAACCAACATGAACATAATTTGAATTATACACAGTCTGCACTATTACAAAAATATGTAGGTCTGTTTCAGCACTTTAGGCTCATGTTTGGCTTCATGTGCTCTTGCTGAACTGTATAATACTTGGGAAGTTTAAGTTTTGATATACTTTCAGTGGTTTTGTTCATTTTGGCCATTAAGTTTGCATTTTCATTAGAACTATCATGAGCTTTAATTGACAGATGCTTTAATAGTGTTTTGATTTAGATTTTCATTTTGTAGAGATTAATTCGATTCATTTGTGTGAATCGCTTCGAATCAATGCTTAAAGTGTAAAATGTACATTTGAATTTCAGAGAAGATCAAGGACTTGCTCCCACAGGGATCCATCGATGCGATGACGAGACTGGTCTTGGTGAACGCCATCTACTTCAAGGCAAACTGGGAGAAGAAATTCCCAAAGGAAGCCACCAGAGATGGACAGTTTAAGCTGAACAAGGTGAGATTTCATGTATATTTTTAACAGTCATGAAATATGAGTTGTGACATGATTCTGTTGACCTACTGATGATTTGCAGACTCAAACTAAACCAGTAAAGATGATGCGACAGAAGTCAAAGTTTCCTTTGGCCTTCATCCCAGAGATGAACATTCAGGTTCTGGAGCTGCCGTATGTCGGGAAGAATCTCAGTATGTTGATCATCCTTCCTAATGAGATTCAAGATGAAACCACTGGCCTTCAGAAGGTGAGACAACACGGATTATACACTCTAAAAAATGCTGGGTTAAATACAACCCAGCGCTGGGTAAAATATGGACAAACCCAGCGATTGGGTTGTTTTCAACCAACAGTTGGGTTAAATATTTAACCCAAACTTCTGGGCAGTAACCCAACCGCTGGGTCAAAACAACCCAGTGGCTGGGTTTGTCCATATTTTACCCAGTGCTGGGTTGTATTTAACCCAGCATTTTTAGTGTATGGTGTGTTTTTTCTTTATTTGGAATTGCTGGTTGCTGCATAAATATATAAGTTATTGAAGAGTTACAGTCTACAAGACTTTTTAATGTATTCTTGAATTAAATGGTCTATCCAAACACAAAATAAAAGTGTCAAATCAATGATGCTGTACAAACAGACCCCATACATGTTCATACAAATAGACACGCATTAACACGACTCTCTTATTATGCAGCTTGAAAAGGCACTGACCTACGAGAAGCTCATGGAGTGGACCAAACCCAGCAAGATGTTTCAAGAGCAAGTTCAAGTATCTTTACCTAAATTTAAGATGGCTGAAACCTATGGCATGGTGCAGTTTCTGCGCAGCATGGGAATGGAAGATGCCTTTGACCTGCAGAAGGTGAATCTTTCAGGCATGTCGCCCAACAATGACCTGGTGGTGTCGAAGGTGATTCATAAAGCCTTCGTTGAAGTAAACGAGGAAGGAACCGAAGCGGCTGCAGCCACCGGTGTCGTTATCGAAACAACCTCAATGCCATTAGACCCAAAAACCTTCATTGCAGACCATCCCTTCCTTTTCTTCATCCGGCATAATCCCTCCAACAGCATTCTGTTTTATGGACGATTCTGTTCTCCTTAAAGATCCTTAATGATGGAGTGATAATACAAAGTGTCTGTGTTTCTCTGACAAATAAAGGCTCTAGCAAATAACTGAGTGAATTTTTTTTCTATGCATTTACTTTCACAGCACTGATTTGAGAGTTCTGACACAAAACAGACTACAGAATGGAAAAAATAAGGGATGGCCATTTGCCATTCATGCGTTTAAAGCAAAAACTGTCTGGTTCTGATTGATGGCCAACTGACCAGTGCATCTCCAAAAATATATATTTCAGTTTAATCTTTTTAGCATGGAACATGGAAACTGTCAAACATGGAAAAATAAGCACAAAATTAAATCTCTGAAGTGTTACATAACAAGAAAAAGCAATATTGATACGATTCCACCTTCACATTAAAGGTATTTAAAGCTTCTGGAACTCGTTGCTAAAACATTATAGTTTAATATACTAAAATGTTATATTTACTATGGTTAATAATGTATATGACAGACTATTTTATACACTATATTTATAATACGATGTTGTAATTTGTGATAGGCAGTTATATATATGCCAGAAATAATTTTCTTACCACAATTACTGTAGTTACTCTGTTCTGAACATCAAATCCTTTGATTGTTCATCAAATGTATTCTAACTAGGTGGTTGAATAAAAATATTTGGACTTTATATGTAAAAATTACCTCAAGTTAGCATCAGGTAGCTAGTTAGCTAGCCAGTTAGCATCAGCTAACAATATATTTCAAATAGGCTATTATAATTTTGTAATTCATAATTATTGATTATATTCCTTTTAATTTTAAGCTAAAACTGCCTGTACACTGATTTTGCTGTAAATGTATAAAGCAAATTGCTTTGTCAGATGGGGGCATTTTATCCCACCTGTGGGGCAAAACGACCCCTTGGTACAAATTAAATTTTTGTTAAAAATATAATAGCATGAAAACTCTAGACATTTTTCATACTTGATTTATCATTTATGTCATTGTCACTAAAACTATGATAACTATTCTGGACACATTTAACTTTTGTTTCACAGAAAAAAAATTACACAGTCCTTAAGGGGGTGTTTTCTACTGGACACCAAAAAAAACTCGTTTTGAGCGTTCAGTGGATTCTTTGATGCGCTCAGAGCACGAGCACAACTACGCACTGGAGAACTGGGTGCTCTTGCTTTCGTTTGAGGGTGCTTGGCACCTCTAACATCCCCGTAACCAGCCCTGGTTTACGAAGTGTGTAGGCATAATGCAAATGGGTTTTTGTGTAGTTAAATTTATCTAATTGTTCTAGGTTAAACCATCTTGTATTTGTGTTCTGTTTTAATATAGAACTTCTAGCCAGTTGCAATAAAAGTATATGTTTTGGCTGCTTTTTCTGCAGAAAGCTGATCTCTAGCGATGTGTCATTTTATTGATCATTTGTTGGTAAAGGGTGAGAGACCTGGCCATCTACATGATTTGTGTCAATGAGGCAGGTGTGGCTTGCTGCGTTTATCGGATTGCACAGACATTAGGATTAAAAATGACAAACTGTGAATAATACAATTTTGATTTATCATTCCTATGTTCTCAGCTACAAACACTTTTATTAGAATTTTATGATAAAGGAGTGAAATGAAGAATGAATCATTCAGTTTACGTTTGATGGTGTTCCAAGTGGAGAAATATATCAATATAATAATAGAAACGTTCATTCTTATTGTACAAGAAGGCTGAACTTGGATTAATAGATTAGGGCGAGGCTTTATTTATTAGACTGACACCCATACTGGTTAATTCATTCGCCTCAGTCACGCTGGGAACTTCTTCATTTCTGCTGGTTTCAGACTTCTTCATTTCATTTCCAGGTAATACTTTTACTGAACTCTGTTTGTTAGAGGTGCTTTTCTGTATGCAGTTTAGATCTGTCCACCTTCATATCTGCTGTTATTTAAACTATTGCTATTTCTTGCGCAGCTTGAAAAAATGGAGCGTTTGTCTTCAGCAAACACCCAGTTCTCTCTAAACCTGTTCAAGAAGATCAATGGAGGAAACACATCAGGAAATGTGTTCTACTCTCCGATCAGCGTCTCTTCAGCTCTGGCCATGGTGTCGCTCGGAGCAAAAGGAAACACAGCGGTGCAGATGTTTAAGGTGATCTCACACTTATGAAATTTTTATGGCCAGTTGTTCAGAATTAAAAATGCATTTATATACAATAATGCTGTGTAGGTTTTGGGTTTTAACAATCCTGCCAAGCCTGATGCCGCAACTCCAGCACCTCATCAACAAGACCAGAAGCCCCAGATGCCCTGCGGCGTCAAGGGTCAACATGAACCAACATTGACGCAACAAACCCAGAAGTTTGAGATACCTGCTGAACTCAAGGTTCAGTATGAGTATTTACATGAAACACTAACCTCACGACTTTATGATTGCAATGTATTTGCTGTAGTGGTGCATGTAGTCTTGGGGATTAAATTTGATATTGTTGATACAAACAGAAATCTCCTGCTCAGCCCACACCTGGACAAAAAACTGAGGACCAAATTCATTCCAGCTTCAACAAGCTCATGAGTGAACTGAAGAAACCAGGAGCCCCGTATGTGTTGAGTCTTGCCAACCGCCTCTACGGAGAGCAATCCTACCAGTTTGTCGAGGTAAGACTCACTGGAGGTTCTGGAAATGTTCTCAACTCTAATTTCATTTGCACCTCAATCGATTTGCAATGTTGCAGAAATTCCTCAATGACGCAAAAATATACTATGAAGCCGGACTGGAGGAGGTGGACTTCAAGAAGAAATCAGAGGCTGCGCGTGTCGACATCAACAAATGGGTGGAGAAAAACACTCAAGGTGAAAACCAGCATGAACTTATTCTGAATTTTAAAGTTACTCTACAAGTAAAAATTCTTTGAATTTTTTTCCTGCACTTTAAGATCAGCAAAATGACTTTTCAAGGGCCATGTTAGGCTTTATAGGGTTCTTGAGTTGAGCTACCTAGCTAACAAAAATATGTTATAAGAACATTTTGCTAACATTCCCTTAAAACATTATTTCTGAATGTTCAAAACAACCAGTTTTTTAAATGTTCTAAAAACATTTTTAAAAAGTAAACACATTCCATTTTTTCATTTTGCAAACATCTCTGAACATTCTGAAACACATAGTAACATTTAAAAAACATTAGACGAATGTCCAACTAAAACGCTTCAAAAAAAGATGTTTAATGAACAATGTATAAATAATGTTTTGTGCTAATGTTTTGAGAACATTTGTTCATAACTTTGAGGGAACCTTGCCAGAGAACATTCCCTGTTAGCTCTTCGGAGTTTAAAGTTTTGATATACTTTGATAACAGGGTTAAATTAAGCAACATTAAGTTTGCATTTCCGTAAGAACGTTGTCATGAGCTTTGAGACAGATGCTTTAATAGTATTTTTGGTGATTCATTTGTGTTATTCATATGTGAATCAGTTCAAACCAGTGCCTAAAGTGGAAAATGTCCATTTGAATTTCAGAGAAGATCAAGGACTTGCTCCCACAGGGATCCATCGATGCGATGACGAGACTGGTCTTGGTGAACGCCATCTACTTCAAGGGGAACTGGGAGAAGAAATTCCCAAAGGAAGCTACCAGAGATGGACAGTTTAAGCTGAACAAGGTGAGATTTCATGCTCTTTTTAAACTATTTTTAGCAGTCATGAAATATGAGTTGTGACATGTTTCTATTGATCTATTGATGCTTGGCAGACTCGAACTAAACCAGTGAAGATGATGCATCAGGAATCAAAGTTTCCTCTGGCCTTCATCCTAGAGATGGACAGTCAGGTTCTGGAGCTGCCGTATGTCGGGAAGAATCTCAGTATGTTGATCATCCTTCCTAACGAGATTCAAGATGAAACCACTGGCCTTCAGAAGGTGAGACAGCACAGATTCTGCTGGTATATATAGTATATGGCGTTGTTCCATTATGTGGAATTGCTTAACCCTATAAATCCTGCATCATATTTGTTTTGCAAATTTGCAAGTTTTTTTTTTTTTTTGCTGAAAAAGCTGTTGCACACAAACAACTACATGCCTTCTGTCATCAAACTGATAGTATATATTTGTTGACAAGTAAAAGGCCTTTTAGTATAATTTTAGAGACATCCAGCTTTAGCACATGGTTTACGTGTCTTTTTGCTGAACACCAACAAATTAAGAAGATATCTTCATCAGTTTGACAACACGTGCTGCCAATAATCACAACCTAACCAAATACAGAAACGAGCTGCGAATACGCACAGACACATCGGAAATGTTTAAGGGAACCGCAACAAGTGACAAACCTGGCTGGGACATGCTTATCAATGTCTACTCTGAAAGGTGAGATTTTGGTTTATTTTAACATCCTGATCATAATATGTGACCCTGGACCACAAAACCAGTCATAAGGGTCAATTTTTCGAAATCGAGATTTATACATCATATGAAAGCTGAATTGAAAATAAGCTTTCCATTGATGCATGGTTTGTTAAGACAGGATATTATTCGGCCGAGATACAGCTATTTGAAAATCTGGAATCTGAGGGGGCAAAAAATCAAAATATTGAGAAAATTGCCTTTAAAGTTGTCCAAATGAAGTTCTTAGCAATGCATATTACTAATCAAAAATTAAGTTAATATATTTACAGTAGGAAATTTACTAAATATCTTCACGGAACATGATCTTTACTTAATATCCTAATGATTTTTGGCATAAAAGAAAAATCAATTTTGACCCATACAATGTATTTTTGGCTATTGCTACAAATATACCCCAGCGACTTAAGACTGCTTTTGTGCTCCAGGATCACATATGACTCCTTAGCTTTTTTGGGGGGGATATTATTAGCCTAAATAAGCTGATGAAATACACAGTTACTGTAACTGGGAAGCGTTGTGTAAGCTGGCTAACCTACTTTTTTCACTTTATTAACCATAGTTTAACCATGGTATTTGTACAACTGTGGTTATACAAATGGTAATCAATACACCAAAAAACATGGTTACTACACTTTGACTATAATAAAACCATGGTTAATTTTCCTAAGGGTTGTTGGGGTCCCCTTGAAACATGTCCATTGTGGTCTGTGCTACTTGCAATGCTTTTCTGTATTTGGTTGCGTTGTTAGTATTTGCAGCGCATGTGTTGTCAAACGGATGAAGATGTTTTCTTAATTTGCTGGTGCCTTTTCTATTTGCATGTGTTTTCTTAAGTTGCAGTGACTTGAGTTATCTCGGTCACTGTATAATTTATATGATTAGTGCTGCATAAATTTATAAGTTATTGAAGAGTTGTATTCGAGCTACTATTTGCATGACTTGCATTTTGTATAATTTTATTGTATAATGTATTCTTGAAACGATCTATCGGAACACAAAAATTATCACATCATTGATGCTGTACAAACAGACCTCATTTCATACTAACAGACACATGACCATTAACACGACTCCCTTATTATGCAGCTTGAAAAGGCACTGACCTACGAGAAGCTCATGGAGTGGACCAAACCCAGCAAGATGCTTCGACAGGAAGTTCAACTATCTCCGCCCAGATTCAAGATGGAGGAAACCTATGACATGAAGAGTCTTCTGATCAGCATGGGAATGGAGGATGTGTTTGATGGGCAGAAGGTGAATCTTTCAGGCATGTCGCCTAACAACGACCTGGTGGTGTCGAAGGTGATTCATAAAGCCTTCGTTGAAGTAAATGAGGAAGGAACCGAAGCGGCTGCAGCCACCGGCGTTGTCATCTCAGGATTCTCAATGTCATTAACCCCGAAAACCTTTATTGCAGACCATCCCTTCCTTTTCTTCATCCGTCATAATCCCTCCAACAGCATTCTGTTTTACGGACGCTTCTGTTCCCCTTGAAGATGGTAATGATGGAGTGATAATTCTAATTGCATGTGTTCCTCTGGTAAATAAAGGCTCTATTAAATAATTGATTGAACTTGAGTATATATAAAGTACATAAATAATTGAGTACTGAGTTCTGAACGAGCTACAGAATGGAAAAATATCCATTTGTTTTTGGAAATAATTTGTTTAACATTTTTTATGCTACTAATAGGTTACTTTATATAAGGAAAATTCTCTAAAACTCCCAAACCAGTTTGGGTCTATATTTAATTTATTGATATTGATTATGTTAGAGCCCCCCTAGTGAACAAACCCATATACAGAAAATTGGGTTGCAGATCTCTTGTGATAGAATTGAAGGAAAAATAAAGTCTCTAGCATAGTCTTGTTTCTTAAGTCTCTTGACTTAAATGGCAACTGTAGTAGCATCTCAATTCACTAGAGTAATTATATACAGTCAGGGATGGGCGTAAATACATGAACATTTATTTAAAATAAAAATACTGTGAGGAAAAAATTTTTATTTAAATACAAATACAGTGTTTTGTATTTTGAAAATACACAAAATTCATGTGAAACTGGCCATCCAGTGAAGTATCACTATTAAGGCCCATTCACACCAAAAATGATAACTATAAAGATTACTATAATAGCATATTCTAAGCATGCGCTGCAGTTATGTCGTCTGTCGCTTTAAACTTTTAACTTGATTGTGCTAAAGTGGAAATGTTGCAAGTATACCTTAGGTACACTTTAAATATGCATTTAAAGACTGTTATTATACAGAGGTCATATAATCCTTATTAATAGTGATATTAAAACACATTTTAGGCTTAATATTAAGAAATGTGCATTGTGCACAAGTAGTACTCCAAATAAAGTTTAATTATAATTGTTAGTTCAGTAAGTCTCGAGCGATATGTCAGTACATATGTTAATTACTTATTATGAAATAAATGTACTTTTTTACTAGGGTGGTCAGCTCAGAATCAGACAGCTGACTTCTAAAAATCAGCATCCACAAACGCTTTGAACCTCGTAGAGAGGCAGGGGAGTAACGCTGCGTTCAAATTAAATGTCCCACTTCAGACCTCAGTGAGTTCTAACATTCATATGTTGACCATGTGATGTCGCCACAACACAACGACAGCCTGTCATGGTTTTGGGTCAATTATGCCAAAAACAGAATAAACATCAAATCGGTTTGAAAACAGCTGATAAAAGGCAAAAATGAAAGTAGAAGATGTACCCCAAGTTCAGAGATCGAATGTCCCACTTTGAGTGGCGTTCCAGATTTCTAAGAAGTAGGAAAAATCCAAATTCCGATCTGTCTGGAAGGCAGCATTAGTCCCGCCCCTCATGTTGACAGGATTGGTTACCTCTTTGTGATGGTATAGGAAACAGGAGCGGTTCTTGTGCCCTTCTTTGGTACTCTGAAGTTTTAAGGAGAAATTACTCAGCAAAGGTGTTGACTGATATATTTGCACGTGGTTTGTCTCAAAGCATATTAAAAGTGCCACATAGACATATAAACAACATTAAAAACTTGATTTTCACCAACATCTTTATTGTTATTGTTATAGTTATCTTTGTCTTGGGGTGCACACAGAAAACCGGCCTACTTAAGAGTTCTCTTTCACGCCATATTGCACTTTTATTAACTCTTTTTAATATCAAGCACTCACTGATTTTGCATTACTTGCTCATTTTTCCATGTTTCTTTATCGTTCTAAGACAGTGCTGTCCAAACTCGCTCCTGGAGGGACGCTGTCCTGCAGAGTTTAGCTCCAACTTGCCTCAACACACCTGCCTGGAAGTTTCTAGTATGCCCAGTGAGAACTTGATTAGCTGGTTCAGGTGTGTTTGATTAGGGTTGCAGCTAAACTCTGCAAGACGGTGGCCCTCCAGGAGCATGATTGGACACCCCTTACGTGCCAGTAACCCCATGCCCACTAATAGCTGCACAGATATATTTGCATACCCTGATATATAAACGATATAGAAAAAGTTCAATCAATTCACACTTTATTACTCACCCACATATATATTGCATACATATCCCCCAGCCATAGCAAGCAGTAATGTATGTAAAATATGCTGCCCTCACATGCTATTGGAATTATTATGAATAATTATAAGCTCCCTATTTGGAACTGGGACATGAACGTCATTGTCATATTTACTACTGGTAAACTCAGAGATCATTTTGATACCTCAGTTCCCAAGTTGGGGGTGCCATAAATTTTAAATATGGCTGAGGCAAAAACAATGTGGTGGGTACACTTTATCGCCTTTTTTTTCCCCCACAAAAGCTATGTTAAAGTAGTGCATATCTTACATACTGTATATGAATAACCATTTCAAGCATTTTGTATGCTTTATACACAGCAAAATAGCATGCATTTTGCTGAACATTCAGAATTGTTAGCAAGCTGACTAAATAGGGCTGTGAATGTTTATATGGTTGTCAACGAATGGGACACTACATTTTATTCCAAATTAAATATCTTCAATACATTTTGGCTTTCCAAAATGTTTTTTTTTTTTTTTTCTGGTGTCCTCTGTGATTCCTGTTCATTCTGAAAGCAAGGCACTTGAATTGGAAGGCAGCATTATATACAAAATAGTATTTTGTATTTCAAATACGTATTTTACATACATTTATCTGAAATACTGCCCATCCCTGTATACAGTACATAATAGGCTATATTTATATATAATTATATCAGATAAGGAAAAGGTGTTTCATGAGGCATGTATCCACAACACATGAGCTATTTTACGCAACCAAACATCTGACATGCCCACTGTCACAAAGCAAGGCCAGACACAACAGATAAGTGCAAAAAGCGGCACCACCCCAGGAGGGATGAAGACCATCACTTTTCAACAGGTCAGGTCTGCCCCAAAATCTCATCCAATTATCTATGAAACCTATGTTATTCTGCGGACACCACTTAGACATCCAGCCATTGAGTGACGCCAGTCTGCTATGTATCTCGTCACCACGGTAAGCAGGGATGGGACCAGAGCATATTACAGTAATACAATTATGATTCATCTTTCTTGTACTCAGCTTTTGTTTCTACACCTACACACTCTTAATTTACTGTAAACAAAGAGTGAAAAGAAGAATGAATCATTCAATTTAAGTATATCAATTAATATTCGAAACAATAATTTGTATTTTACAGGAAGGCTGAACCTGGATTAAAGACTATTTGTTTTAGGGTGAGGCATCATTTATTAAACTGACACCCATAACTGGCCATTCATTCAACTCAGACACGCTGGGAAGCTTCATCATTTCTGCTGATTATTCCAGGTAATGATTTTACTGAACTCTGTTAAAGGTACTTTGCTGTATATGAAATGTACTCAGTAATATGCATTATTGATTAAAACAGATCTAATAAAGCTAACAGCGTGTGTTAATGAAGAATGTGTGTCTAACTTAAAATCTGCTGTTATTTAAACAACCGCTATTTCTTGCTCAGCTTGTGAAAATGGAGCGTTTATCTGCAGCAAACACACAGTTCTCTCTAAACCTGTTCAAGAAGATCAGCGGAGGAAACACATCAAAAAATGTGTTCTACTCTCCGATCAGCATCTCCTCGGCTCTCGCCATGGTGTCGCTCGGAGCAAAAGGAAACACAGCGGTGCAGATGTTTAAGGTGATCTCACACTTATGCATTTTTATGGCCAGTTGTTCAGAATATAATTATTTATATATATATATATAGCAAAAAAAAAATTACATCCTCCCACTTTCAAGTGCTTTTTTCCATCAAATTACTTATTATATGTAAGTATTTGTATGAACATAAAAAGATTCAACAACTGAGACATAAATGGAACAAATTTCACAGAAATTTGGTGAACATAAATGGAATAATGAATTCTTGAACAGAGTGATGGTCAATTTCAAAAGTAGCAGTCAGGATGTGGTGTGTCCACCGGCTGCTTTAAGTTCTACTGTGCATCTCATCTTAATAGACTGAGAAAGATTTGCCAGTACTTGCTGTGAGATGTTACTTCACACTTCCACCAAGGTACTTGCAAGTTCCCGGATATATCTCAGGGTAATATAGTCACATGTGGTCTGGCATTACAAGGACGATCAGCTGTCCTTCCTGTCTCCCTGTAGCTCTGTCTTCGGACTCTTACTGTACATTATAGACATTGCAGTTTATCGTTCTGGACTGAAAAAGGGCCGTTTTTAGTTTCCATTAAGAACCTTTAACATAGAAGCTTTCCATTGCACAAATGGTTCTTTGGAGTTTTTAAAATCTTCTTCACACTAAGAAAAATGGTTCAATGGCATAAAGAACATTTTTGAACATTTATTTATTTATATGAGCATTGCATTCACAATAGATATTGAAATTATCAGAATAGTTCAGTTATCTTTATCATTTCTGCCTCGACAACACTGTGAAGGTCCTGGGCTTTACCAATCCTCCCAAACCCGGCGCCGCGACTCCAGCTCCACATGTTAAAGAGGACCAAATTCATTCCAGCTTCAACAAGCTCATGAGTGAACTGAAGAAACCAGGAGTCCAGTATGTGTTGAGTCTTGCCAATCGCCTTTATGGAGAGCAATCCTACCAGTTTGTTGAGGTAAGACTCAAAGCAAATAATTCAATGTTTGTTCATGGCATTAAACGGCAAGGTTCTGGAAATATTCACCTCAGTAGGTTTGCTCTGTTACAGAAATACCTTAATGACACAAAAAACATACTATAAAGCCGAACTGGAGGAGGTGGACTTTAAGAAGAAATCAGAGGCTGCGCGTGTCAACATCAACAAATGGGTGGAGAAAAACACTCAAGGTGAAAACCAGCATGAATTTTAAACTTATTCTACAAATACTAATTCTTTGATGTTTTTTTTTTTGCTGCATTTTAGGTTCAGCAAAATGTTTTTCAAAGACCATGTTTGGCTTGATAACTCTATGAGTTAAACTATTAAATAATCTGTCTCAAAGCTCATGACACAGATCTAATAGAATCGTAAACTTAATAGATAAATAAAATGTGCATTAAAGTCACTGTTTCATTCACAGTGATGTTTAACTTAAAGGCAGAGTAAGTGATTTTTCAAAAACACTTTATAAAACTGATTCGGGCCGAATCGCAAAACAAACTTGTAGCCAATCAGCAATAAGGGGCGTGTCTACTCGTGATGTGGAGGAGAGCGCGTTCAGTGCATGGGATGGACATTAGCCGAGCCGAGCGACAGAGAGATAGAGATGGCGGATAAAAAACAAGAGGAAAACGTCTGTGGAACAATAAGGCAAGAAGTAGGACCCGTGTAAATATCGGATCAGCTTTCCAGCGCTGGAGAGAACTCAAGGAGCGGAGGCCTGCGATCGGACGCCGAGGTTGCTTTGTTTCTTCTCAATAGGTGAGTAACACTGTGTCTACAACAGCTAAAGTCTGCCTACACTGGACGCGATCAAACGACCGTTGAAAACCATTTGAAATTTGTGTCAGCATGTCATAAATAGAACCCGGCAGCAGTTTGCTCACGTCCGTAGACACGGTGTAACATTGGTTTTGCTTTGTTTCACAGAACTAATCGTTGCCTGGGTTGCGTACGTATATGTGGGGCGGAGCTATCAAAATAGGGGCAAGACCCTTTTGGGGTAGAGGCGTGTTTGTTTTGGTGATTTCAAATATCAACATTGGCTACCAGAAATCACTCACTCTGCCTTTAATATTGCTAACAAAATCAAGTATATCAAAACTCCAAAGAACTAGTCTAGACTTAAGTAGAGATGAAATTGATTCATGTGTGTGAATCAGTTCAAACCAATGCTCATTTTCCATTTCAAACCATTTGCTCAATGCTCATGTTATTTTGAATTTTAGAAAAGATCAAGAATTTGCTGCCACAAGGAAGTGTCCATGATGCAACAAAACTAGTCTTGGTGAACGCCATCTACTTCAAGGGGAACTGGGAGAAGAAATTCCCAAAGGAAGCCACCAGAGATGGACAGTTTAAGCTGAACAAAGTAAGCTCTTTTTTAAAATATTCTTAACAGTCATGAAATATGAGGACTTGTGACATCTTTATGCTTTGCAGACTCAAACTAAACCAGTGAAGATGATGCATCAGGAATCAAAGTTTCCTCTGGCCTTCATCCCAGAGATGGACAGTCAGGTTCTGGAGCTGCCGTATGTCGGGAAGAATCTCAGTATGTTGATCATCCTTCCTAACGAGATTCAAGATGAAACCACTGGCCTTCAGAAGGTGAGACAGCACAGATTATATGGTGTGTTTTTTCATTATTTGGAATTGCTGGTTAATGCTGCATTATTATATAAGTCATTGAAGAATCTGTATGACTGTATGCATTATTAATGTATTTTTAAATGAAAAAGAAATAGACACACATTAACACGACTCTCGTATTATCCAGCTTGAAAAGGCACTGACCTACGAGAAGCTCATGGAGTGGACCAAACCCAGCAAGATGCTTCGACAGGAAGTTCAAGTATCTCTGCCCAGATTCAAGATGGAGGAAACCTATGACATGAAGAGTCTTCTGATCAGCATGGGAATGGAGGATGTTTTTGATGGGCAGAAGGTGAATCTTTCAGGCATGTCGCCTAACAATGACCTGGTGCTGACGGGTGATTCATAAAGCCTTCGTTGAAGTAAACGAGGAAGGAACCGAAGCGGCTGCAGCCACCGCCACCGTCGGTTTTACAACCTCAATGCCATTAGACCCAAAAACCTTCATTGCAGATCATCCGTTTCTTTTCTTCATCCGTCATAATCCCTCCAACAGCATTCTGTTTTACGGACGCTTCTGTTCTCCTTAAAGATGGTAATGATGGAGTGATAATTCTAGTTGCATGTGTTCCTCTGGTAAATAAAGGCTAGTGAAATTTTCTGTTTGTGTTTACTTTAACAGCACTGATTCTTAAGTTCTGACACAAAACAGACTACAGAATGGGAAAATATCTAAATATTTTTGGATTAATCTGTTCAGCGTTTAGTTTGTTTATGCTACTGATAGGCAGATTCCAAAAATTAAGTACTTGTAATTACAGTATATTACATTTTAAAATGCTCATAATCAGATTAGTTACTTTTTTATGGATTACATCATTACATATTATTCACACAATGGCAGTAAATTCATAATTGTGACCCAGGACCACAAAACCAGTCATAAGGGACTTTTTTTTTTATTATTGAGATTTATACATAATCCGAAAGCTGAATAAATAAGCTTTCCATTGATGTATGGTTTGTTAGGATACAGCTATTTGAAAATCTGGAATCTGAGGGTGCAAAAAAATCAAAATATTGAGAAAATCTCCTTTAAAGTTGTCCAAATGAAGTTCTTAGTAATGCATATTACTAATCAAAAATTAGGTTTTGATATATTTACGGTAGGAAATTTACAAAATATCTTCATGGAACATGATCTTTACTTAATATCCTAATGATTTTTGGCATAAAAGAAAAATCGATAATTTTGACCCATACAATGTTTTTTTGGCTATTGCTACAAATATACCCCAGCGACTTAAGACTGCTTTTGTGCTCCAGGCTCACAATTAATTGATTCGCCCTAATTCTTCTTTTTTCTCCTTTAAATTTTCCTTTCAAAAAATCCTATTGTGTGCCATACCATTTAGCTTGAACTATATTCACAAATGTCATTTAAATAATTTTGCAAACCATGTAATGCAGGGATTTCCAATTTTTTTTTCTTTCTGTCAAACCCCTTAAAATAAAATATTTACCGTTTACAATTTGTAAGTAATCTACCTACCACTGCTAATAGGTTACTTTATATAAGGGAAATTATCTAAAGACCCAAACAAGATGCACAAAAGCAATTCGTCAAAGAGCCGTCAACATTCGTAATATACAGTAGCAGTTTGATTAGATAACTAGATTAGGAAGCAAACTAGAGAAGAGGTGAAATGCAGAGAAGAAATAGAAAATATAAAAACATGCTGCATCCAAATTCGCATACTATCCATCCTTAAATAGTATTCGAAATCAGAATTAGTGTGTCCCAAAATCGTAGCATGTTGAAATTAGTTTCCCAGAGGTACCCGGATGGTTGGAAATTCAAAGCGCAGATCAGTGCTTGACATGTTAGAGAAAATATAGGCCTATAAAATTACACAAACCATAAAATATCAATATAATAAACTGTGCAACAAACAGACAGCTTAAGGTAGCAAAACAAGTGTTATGTGGTTAAATCTCAAAATAATTCATGTCTAGAGCTGTGTGGGGTTAAATTAAACTCAATCTGCTGTCACGTCACAATTGTGTTGCATTGTGGTATATGCATGGAGATCCCTGAAGTGCACATATGAGTAGACTTGCTCCCTTGGTCACAATTAAGGCTTTGAGGGTCTGTCAATATAAACGTCCCTCGTTTACACTGTTTATATTCCCAAGTTCACGAGTGTGTATCTAAAAGTTAAGTGGAATGCACCCTATAAAGGCAAATATTGCGATTCCAAACGAGCATTTGTGGTTAGAAAGTATATACTGTATATATATATATTTTTTTATTTTTTTTGTTAAGAAAATGATCAATCGTTTTGCTAGATAAGACCCTTATTCCTCGGCTGGGATCGTGTCGTGCCCTTTGAAGCTGCACTGAAACTGCAATTTGGACCTTCAGCCCCTTTGATTCCCTTTGAAATCCATTATATGGAGAAAAATCCTGGAATGTTTTCCTCAAAAACCTTCATTTCTTTGCGACTGAAGATAGAAAGACATGAACATCTTGGATGACATGGGGGAGAGTAAATTATCAGGATTTTTTTATTCTGGAAGTGAATTACTCCTTTAAGTACTATAGAGGTTTAGATAAAGAGGTTTGAGTGATTAATAATATCTAACCTGATTTTTAAAATATTTATTTGATGTTATCCGCATTATATTTCATCTGCAAGAATATTGTTAAGTTTTATAAAGATACGCATTGTCAAACTTTTAAATGCATTTTTTTGCCATTTTTAATAGCACTTTAGAATACTGTTACGTCATTCTACTATTAACTAACAAGAAACTCTGATTAATTCAAGTAATAGTGCTCAGTTGAAAGTGGTAGTTCACTAGATCATCAGTAACTACTATTTTTTGAACTACTATATAAAGGTTCGTAATTAATGTGAATAATGCAAAATGTATAAATAATTCTAAAGTGAAGATCATTGTAACCCACTAGTATTGACTCAAGTATTAACAAATCTTTCAGAAGGGATTACTAATTTGGATCAGTATTTTAAAGTGAAAAGCACGATAACTCCTTAAGATTGACTTAAAGCAGCACTATGTAACTTTTGGCGGTTAATAAACAGAACTGCACACATCCCGCGGAAGAACATTCCAACCGGAGCTACTTCTCTAAGTTTATGTCTATGGCGATTCACGCAGGTATGTGTTACTCCGCAGCGGTGACGACCCGACCAGGCTTCAATAGTCCCAATATAAGTACTTACCGATATTATAAGTGTACCGAGTGATTCGGAATATGACAAAACGCGGTTTGGAAGATGAATTCATGATGTACTCGCTCATTATATACATTTAGCAAATTTTGAACACAGAAAAAGTTACATAGTGCTGCTTTAAGAAATTGTAAGCTTTTGAGGTATAAATAAGGTTTTGCATATTAATGACTCAAGTGCTACTACATCCCTCTAAAGGAATTACTAATATTTGGATCAGTATTCTAAAGTGAAGATCATGGTAACTCACTAGTAATGACTCAAGTGTTACCAAATCCAGAACTTTACAAAAACCTCAAAAGCTTACAATGACTTCTGTCATTACTCGGGAGTTATCATGCTTTTCACTTTTGAATACTGATCCAAATTATTAGTAACTCCTTTAGAAGGATGTAGTACACTTGAGTCATTAGATGTGAATGATCCAGCATCATGTTCAGAATGTAAGCATTGACTTGGGAGCATAAAACGTTCTTTAACAATATACTTTGGGGAAATTACAACACTGTGAAAATGTTGAAGTTTGCAGATGCAAGTTATAATAATAATAATGATGTAGCATGTATGGAAACCAACATTTTACTTCATACACCATAATGCCACAAAACATATTAATCGGGTCAGTTTTAATGCATAAACACGTTTTAGTCATGAAATTTTATTTTTATTAGCCTATACGTGTTTACTACATGTTTAATAGTAATAAGGTACCATGTTG
>NW_015661876.1:30228-30488 GCF_001515625.1 Sinocyclocheilus rhinocerous | reverse complement strand
TGCTATGTGGAAGCTGGAACTGTAATTAATTTGTGAAATGAAATTGAAATGAAAGTTTCAAATCTATTATTAATTACGAAGTTAAAATTAACGATTTCAAAACCTTAAGTATAGCAAATTAATAACATCTACTGATTTCCTAAAATTATAAGAGCAGTTATAGCTGAATTAATCACAACGTAGCATTAAAGTAATGGGGCTGGAGACCAGGATAACATTTTAAAACAAAGACAATAACAGCTTTTAAGCCAGGGAAAACC
>NW_015661876.1:1262-30077 GCF_001515625.1 Sinocyclocheilus rhinocerous | reverse complement strand
AAATTAACGATTTCAAATCCTTAAGTATAGCAAATTAATAACATCTACTGATTTCCTAAAATTATAAGAGCAGTGATAGCTGAATTAATCACAACGTAGCATTAAAGTAATGGGGCTGGAGACCAGGATAACATTTTAAAACAAAGACAATAACAGCTTTTAAGCCAGGGAAAACCGCTCGAGTTTCACTTTCATTCAACACGCTGGGATACACAACAAAAGTATCCAGTGCCACAACAAATCTGTTTCTCTGTGTCTAATCTATTTTTCCGGATAAAAATAGGAAAGATTCACAATACTTATCTTGGTGTCATTAATTTCTCAGTCAAATCTTCCAGCTTTCTATCTCCACCATATTATGTAGGGTCGACCCAGAATATTGGAGTCATGTGCTGGGGGTGATTGGTATAGATACCTCATGATGGCTGATAAGGGGGAGATCTTTAGATCCTTCTGTAATATTTCTGTTTCATAATTCACGTGGTGAATCCACAGCTTATGGGGGCCTGTTTCACAAGACAGAGACCTTACAATATGTTTGTATGTATGAACAGTTGTGAATATGAGAAGAAATGGGGGAAATTACAAGCAAAGTTCTGTAGTATAAACCAGATCCATGCACAAATTCAAAGAAAACAATTATAGCTCAAAACAACCAATGTACCCAGCTGCAGATTTATAGTTACCAAAACAGAGGTAAATGTAGAAAAAAACAAGCCAAGCAAAACCCTCTGAACAAGACCATCCATTACACATAACATCTAACATTTATATATGTCAACTACAAAAGCCACATTCATGTGTGTTCATTTATGTATTTGAGTACATAAAGGGATTTGGTGCATTCGTAATTCATTGGAACTGACATATTATGAATAATTTTTTCTGTCCCAAAGAGCTTTTTATTTAACTTTTTTTATAGATATATACACCAGTTCACATACTTAAAAGCAGATGGCTGAAATCAGTCTGAAAGTTCTGGACATGGATAACACATGATACACCTTTCTATGTTGTTGACTTGCTATCATCCATTCTGCTGAAGTGGATGGAGAAACTGATATAGACATGTAGGCAGTCAGTCAGTTCTCTTTGTGAATCTCTCTGAGAGAGATGGAAGAGAGAGTGAGGGTCCACAGAGGAGAGAAGGAACGAGATGAGAGGTACGTCAGAGCAGGGATTGGGGGTGGTTAGCTGCTCCCGAAAGTATTCCATCAAAGAGGAGCCGGATCCTGGGAATTGAGATTTTGCCTGGAGGCAAGTAACCGTTGGTCTCCCAAGAACATATTCCAAAGTCGGCCTCAAAGAGCCATAGCACACATCAAAAGCAGCAGTGGTGCCAAAGTGTTTCTTGAGGAGAAAGAAAGGGGTACAGGTTCCTCTTTGGCCCCCTTTGAGACCCTGATCTCACCCAATTAAACAAGAGTTCATGACTATTGACTCACATTGACACGGTGCACACCCTAAGACTTGTGGTGACCCTAAGACACCCTAAGAAAATGGTGATTCACTTTTGAAGATTGCGCGCACTTTTATGTATGAATCTGGCAAACAAAGCAGCTAATCGAACAATCAAGGGTCAATGGCATAATTGTCCATAATAAAGGAAAAATCTTTTAAAAATGTAACCTTTCACAACACATGTACCAAGTTCTTATAAATATATACCAAACATATACCAAGTTCTTATAAACATATTTGTTGTATTCATGTTGGCTTAGAAAAAATATCCAAAAAACTTTATAACGGTCTGCAGAAGTCTGCTCTATGATATAATTTCCGGTATATGTATTTTTTGGAAAGTTTCTGCATGCACCACATGACTAAACAAAAGTTTTTCAAAACTCAAAAAAATTATAGTAAATGATTATGCAAAAAAACTACTTGTAAATAATAATAAAATAATAATAAAACAATAATAAAACAACTTGTAATAATTCATATATCATATTCAAATATAATACAGCTTGCCTTGTACAAAATTGTGACTTTTATCATTTTTTCCCCTTATTAAATTATGGTTAGGTTTAGGTCATGTAATCTAATTTGATTTCAAAATCTCATACAAACCGCTACAACTTCTCATGAGACCAGCCTGTATTGACCCTATTACCTTAATATTTCTATAATCATACACTACTGGTTGAGCTACAATAATGCACCAATTTGCTGTTGACAAAAAAAAAAAATTCTCATGCAATCGTAATAATCTGTATTGATTCAAGATGAAAAAGAAATCTGCAACATCATATTTACCACACAAGATTGGTTGCATTTAAGAACAAAGGAAAAAGTAGCTAAACATATGTACTATACAAATATTACAGAAATCTCAATCCATAATCCTTTCCTATGCTTATGAAGACTTATTACACGTCACATCACTTGACAGATTTTTCAGCTTTCACCAGTCCTGTGAATTGGTAGTCGGCAATTTAACTCATACTATTGCTTGTTTGCTTTCTTTTTTGTTGAAAAGACTCAGTGGGGATTACCAGCTGGTTTACAGACTGAGGTTTCTCATATTGAAGTGTTCAGTCTTGAGCCCAGTAAACACTCCACAAAGGAGAGATTATTGTGAACTAATCCACTGTATGTTTAAAAGCTAAAGAGGATAATGCCTTGCTCTTGTACAACCTTAAACAGCCAGCACAAGTGGAAAAGGTGCATTCTTAAGGTGCAGTTGGTGGAGATATTTATTACTTTTTTGCATCTCCTTTTCTACACTTCTAACAATATTGGGATCTTTCTATCTCACTATTGGAGCTTTCTGGTGTCTGTGAGTATAATCTAATAGTGTGTTGGGCTGATACGGGTGTGCACTCTGCCCCTCACCTTGTACTAAAATAAGAGAGGGATATTTGTGAGATTATTTTGAGGCTGTCGAAAATAATAAACGCAAAACTGTATCCACTTCAGCTAGTTAAGTAATTTTCTGACTGATAGTATCCCGAGGGGGATTCTGAAATGACAGCATAATGAAACTGGTATGCGAGTTGTCTTATCGACAGGGATTAGAGAGGAGAAGTGAAAAAGGAGGGGTTGCTGAACCCTGTGTGGCATGAATTTGATTATCTAATGGACGGCAGTGGAAAAGTGTGCTAATTTTGCTAAAGCATGAGACCTTTATGCGCCCCTGGTTCCACCCAGCTTCTCCTTTTATTCATGCATTTTAGTCTCAGACTCACTTTATTTTTCTTTTGTGTCATTGCTTTCTTTCTCATTACATTGGTGCAATAGCCCACAGAGGTTATTAAAATCTCTAAGTATGAACGCAGTGCATGCAAGCGTGCACAGTTTAATCCCTTTTTGTCAAAAAAACACTCAAGGCAGTTATCAATATTCTGATTTTATATAAGTGTATTTCATGCCTGGACTTTTTCTTTGTTGCCACAAGAATGTGGGTCACTTCTACCACCAACTCAAATCAAACTTTATGAGCCACCACTAGAAATCTTATTTCACGCTTGTAGGCTACTGATAGGAAGTATTTGAATATTGGGTCAAAGAGTGCTAATTTCATTCTCACTAGCATCTTCCACCATTTTAGAAGAGAATATATAATTAGGAACATAAAGATTATTAATTTCTAATATCTATTAACTTTGTAATAATTCATTTAATGTGGGATTGGACTGTAACAAAGTTCGTAGATCGGGAAGAAGGAGGTGGGAACCGGTGAACATTTAAACTTTAATAATCAAATAAATAAACAAAACGAAAGTAAAAGCGGCAGCCCCTCACGGGCGACTGCCGCATAAAACAACATAAATAGTCTGGCCTATTCCTCTCTCATCCTTCACTGTCATTACATTTATCCTTCCAGAGCTCCTCCGTGAGACTCGAGACTGATGAGTGGTGCAGGTGTCGCTCATTTTACTCCACCGGCCTCGCTCCGCTCCCACAGCTCTCGACCCCGCCCCATGGACATTATGGAAAATTCTTATGAAACATTATGTAAAGTTCTTACTATAAATTACTAAATAAAACTAATTTTTAAATGACAACAACAACAACTTTGTTCTTTTATATAAGGATGCAACAATATGATCATTCTTACTGATAACGGTAAGCCATAGGTCTTCAACCCTGCTCCTGGGGACCCACTGTCCTGCAAAGTTTATTTCCAGCCTGCTTCAGCACACCCAGCCTGTGACTTTACAAGTGATCCTGAAGACCTTGATTATCTGGTTCAGGTGTGTTTGATTAGGGTTGGAGCTGAACTCTGCAGGACAGTGGGTCCCCAGGGGCAGGGTTGAAGACCTATGCGGTAAGCCAATAATTAATTTACATGTTATGAGCAATAAATTACCAATATTAAAATTCTATACTTTATATATATATATATATATGTGTGTGTGTGTTACGGAAGGAGACTCACACAGATGATTAGAAAAATACAATAATGTTTATTTTCAGCAAGGGGTGCGAATGGATAGGGCAGGTGAGTAGATGCACTTAGGGTAATGGTCCTTAAGGTAGATGAGCAGAGTAATTCCGTATATGGTCCTCCAGGAGATCGTGGAAGGGAGACAGAGGACAGCACACACCTCAGTGGCTGAGTATACGGGGAATCCACGGAGCAGATGACGGGAATGGACTATGGAATGGATCACAGGAGAACACACTGGAGGAAACACAGGAGGTAAGTAACACAGGCAGGTAAAGTCTTTCAATGTATCGTGTAAGGATATCAGAGAGAGAGAGTCCACTTCGAATGAATGCGATCGGACACTGGAGTCATGTGAGGTGTGTGCTTTTGTATGGGAGCTGAGGGTGATTGTTGATTTGTGACAGGTGCGTGTGATTAGTACTCAGGTGATGGTGTTCGCTGTGATTGGGAGGTGGTTGAGCCGATCTGTGACAATATATATATATAAAATAACTCTAAAAACTAAACTCGACTTTAAATGCTACAACTTTAGGCATCACAACATTGCAATGTACAATATGAAAACTTAATTTTGAGATTTGCTATTACATTTTTATTAATGAGATTACATTTTTATTTATGAGATTAAATTTTTATTAAATTATTAGTTTTAGATGACAGTGGAGGCAATGGGAAATGAACATGATAAATATAATATTTAATATTCACTGACATGGCACTGCCATATTGTGCATGCCGCCTTCTATAATCTTAGACACACAACAATCAGCGTACCTGGATATGTTTGTCACATTTTACACAAATATCCTGCTAAAACCCAGCTATGGAGTTTTTGTCTCTGTAGTGGACATTATATTTTAGTGAATTTCTCTGAGATCTCACATGTCACAGTTTTAAATCTGGATGTCCTGTACAGAGCACATTCAGGGCTTTTCAGAGATACCAAATGTTTTGAAGCTTCTCCAAGACCACTCCCTCTGCTTGGTCTTTAAAATTACTGACATTAATTTAGTGATAAAATTGTACATCCTTATGGAAATATGATAATATTTTGTAAATATAATTTAAATCTGATTAATTTTCAAGTTGTTTGTCATAAATCAACATCTCAAGAAAATGTTATGGGGTTTCAAACCAAAATATGACTTCCTGTTATGAAACAGGATATTGATTTCTTACATGTCCACTGTAGAGGACACCAGTACTAAAAGCATGTTTATTGTGCATTTTGGGAGACTCAACAAATGAATAGGAAAATAAATGATATATCAATATTCTTATGAAATATTAGATATTATTATGAAAATTTGGCCAATTATTACTCCCATTATTACACTTCTTTTTTCAACATGCTGTCCCAACAGCACATTAATATAATTTGCATATTAATGTGCTGTTGGACAGCATGTTGAAAAAAAGAAATAATAATTTTCTATTCATTTGTTAATTGTGTTTAATGGGGAAAACAGTTTATGAAAACATATATATTGCATAAAGTAAAATGGTATATCAAATAATTTTGTTATATCTTTTACAACATAGTTGAGAATCATCCTTATACAAAGTTTGGGAAAAAAAATCCTGAAACCTAAAAATTGATTGGTGATTTTTTTTTTTTTTAATCCCATTGTTTTTGCTTTTTCGTGTCTATTCATGTCATTATACTTTTTAGAAAAACTCCTGGAGTCCTGGTGTCCTCTATAAGGGACATGGCATAACATATGAATAAAATATAATTTATTTTCCCATTTTATAATATTATTTTCCCATTTTTTTCTTATGCTCTAAACCAGGGGTCACCAAACTCGGTCCTGGAGAGCCAGTGTCCTGCAGAGTTTAGCTCCAACTTGCCTCAACACACCTGCCTGGACGCAGTGTTAATTTCGTCAACGAAGACGATGAAAAATATTTGGTTAACAAACATTTTTTCTGTGACTAATACGAGACGTTGACGAGCTAAAACTAATATCTGATGATAAAAACTATGACGAAATTTATACCGCGTCTTCGTTTTCGTCTCGCCATTGTATTTTGAAAATACATCATAGGCCTTACTTCAAAATGTGCATCCCTGTCATTGGATTGCAATCGGATAAGGGGCGTTTGCATATCTAGTCTCAGTATGGCAGCCGCAGTGGATGGATAGGCTACCAAAATGCGAACTAGCGATCTGAAACAATGGCCTCAGCACTAGTGATGGCGAAGTGAACCGTTCTGAACCAGCGAAGCTTTCAACACAATTGTAACACAGTCTTGGAGGTAAGAAGTGGATTATCCTTCACCTGAAATGTTTGTCTTTTCATCCTGAAATGCGAGGGAAATGTTGGATCACAATAATTTGGAACCACAGTTTCCACAAATCCCTTCATTTGATTGTGATGTTCTCTTTCATTCTGGAGGGCAAGGGCAGTGACTGTACCATCAAGCAGTATTAAACACGTATTTATACCGATTTCATCAGGCTCCGAAAATTCTTCAAAAAGAACACAAAGAATGGCCTTCTTTTTTTTTATTTATTTTTTTTTTATTATACATTAAAGACATAACATGCAACATTTACAACTTTAACAAGACATCCAAATAGATAACACAATTAAAGGAATGGGTTTACATTACATAGAAAAAAAAATCAATAATAATACTTAAAGAAAAAAAAGACCAAAGAGTGGCCTTCTCAGCTGCCATAGTTGCAACTCTTGCATCATCAGAACAGTCACATTTCGTATTTCAGAAGGCGGGCCTTCATTTGATACAGGAACTATTCGAGCCATTCACGCCAGACTGGGGAGAGAGGTGTTGTAATAATGTGAAATATGTGAGAAATAATGTGTTTTTCGAACAACCTAGTATGAGAGCCTGTTCTACACCCCCAAAACAAAATCAAGACTTTGTAGAAGAGCATAATAGGACCCCTTTAACTCTGCCTCAGTCCTTAGACTGTATTTCATGGCCAAAGTTCATTTTTGAGCTCAATATATAAATTCTGATTAAAAAATAAATTTAAAAAACAATGCTTACACATTATAATGCAATATAATGTAAAGGAAATGGTGCTGAGGTTCGCTTCGTTTGAACCAGATACTGAAGCAGTCACGTGGTTTTCAGGCGAATGAAGCTTCGGACATCATAGATCACATGCTTTTCTCAAAACGAATCAAGCTCCGATACAGTTCTTTCAATGTGAAATGTGTTGTTGTTTTTTTTATACAAGCTTCGAAGCTTCGGTGTTGAACGTAACATCACTAATAAAAACACAACTTTCAAATATGTATTATAATTATATACATGCTTCTCCTGGGATTCGAACCTAAAGTGACAGGTTCTAACACCATGCCAATCATGCACACTAACCACTCTCCCAACCCACATGGCAGAATAACAAGCACAACATATATGTTATAATGTCAATTCGCTTAACTGATTCGTTGTCAATGCTGTTTCAGATCAATACTTGAAAATGACCACTAGGTGTCACCGTTGAGACGGGTGTCGAAATGTTTCGAAGCCTCGGCACATTTGCTTCGACTGCTTCAGTGTTTCATGAAGCCTCGCTCTATCACGGCTCAGGAGATTTAAAGGGATGGTTCACCCAAAACTAAAAATTCATTTCTCACCCTCATGTTGTTCCAAACCTGATATTTTTAAGAATGTTTGTGACCAAACAGTTTTGGGGACCACTGACTTCAATTATATGTACAAAAAACTGTCAGGGTTCTGTTACTTCAGTTGAGTTTATTCTTAGTATGGTGAACTATCCCTTCAACAGAGTCATGTTTTGTCAATTCTGTCTCAGATGTTTCTCCTGTTAATTTAGGTAAAATAAAAACAGAAACAAATGAGAAAATGTACATAAAATTATATTGTAGCACTCTTAAATTAACATGGCAGATAATTTGGTTTTAAAATATAAATGTTTGAATGTTTGAATTCTTAATTAAATTTCTGACTTCAGATTGCAGTGCTTTGGCAAATAGGCACAGTCTGAGATAATGTTGAAACTCTACAGGAGATGCATTGTTCACAATCTTTTTCTCAGAAAAAAAGACCTAGGAAAAAAGTCTCAGTGTGTTTGACAATTACTCTGTCTAAATTAATTATGTCAATATCAAAATCAAGATTTTAAGAAGATCTAATTTGGGATTTTTTCCCCTAATGCATGCACATCTTAAAATCATAAGCAAAATCTTTCTTTTCTTCAAAGATTCCAACTGCTGTTTTGACACAAACACAAAAGGTTGCAAATGTTGCATGTCACTAAACAAAAGCTTTTCAAAGGTCCCATTAATAAAAACTGGATCACAACAATGCAGAACAAATGTTAAAAAATTAATATATTCAGTGATAACATCAGACTTTCACAGCATGAAAAAAATGACCCTCCAAGAGTAAAGTTCTAAAAGTGTTTGTAAGGAAGAATGAGTTCTCAGCTATCATACAATAGCCTGGAGTGGCTACCCCACAATTCATTGTTGTTTGTGGTCTCCAGTGTTCTGGACCACAGAGGAATCTCACAGTCGTCATCGCATCCGCCTTTGTATATGTGTGTGTGTGCACATGCGTGTGTGTCACTCGGAGGAGAACAGAACAAATGACACCGATCGTCCACTACACTTATCACAGTGCAGGTAACACACACAGGCGACAGCATGACTGAGATGAAATGGGAATGTGAGAGAAAGATACTATAAATGGAGGGGATGAGTAGATGAGGGATGATAAGAACATCACTGTGGTTTGGATTGACAGATCGTGAGATGGCTTGGCACCAAGGAAAACCAGTTGAAAGCTTATGAAGAGTTGTTGGGGAACATTATATCATTCCTTCCTGAGAATCAGGAAAAAAAGAGAAAGCAATGACAGATAAATTCAGGGAATGGGGTGAACGGCCTTTATATTTTAACCTCAGTTAACCTGTTCATCACTCAAAACTATGAAATGGCTTCATGAGACTTCAAATCACCTTTATTTGTATAGCGCGTTATACAATATTGATTGATTGAAATACTTCAAGACAATAACAGATTGATTGAAGACAATAACAGAGTAATTTTTCAGCTAGAAAAATGAATAGAAATCATATGGACTAGGAAAAGCGTAGATATTCGTGAAAATATCTCCTTTTGTACTACACAAATTAAAAAAGGGGGTTCAGAATGACATGAGAGTGAGTAAAAGACAGAATTTTCCTTTTTGGCTGAACCATTCCTTTAAGCCACAGGCACATATATACGAAATTAAACACATACAAATCCCACACATAAACAATCATGCATGCCCACACACATACTCTGGGGAGTTTTGTAATGAATGGGGTGCTCTGAGACACAGGTGCTGCTCCACTTTTGAAATATACTCTCGTTTCATAGCTTTTGGGCTGCCCTTTGTGCCACTTCCCTCTCTTGTGTAATTGACCTGATAGAGAGAGAAAAAGAACAAGACAGTTGGAGGCAGAGAAATATGCTTTGAGCATAAAAACTAAAGCCTTATTAGCCCCTACACCTGTACTGTTGGTTGTGGTCTTTTGTTTTACACTGGTTTTCCATTTTTCTGAGCTTCAGGATCCTCAATCCCAACCTAAATACTGTATACACCACTAGGTGGAGCTATATTTACTGAAATTAAATAGTACTGATACCCAACACATTCTGTTTGAGGAGTAAGCCATCTATCGGAGAACAATCTGAATTGCACCATCCTCCCTAAATATTTTTTTTTGTTGTTGTTCGTGGTTGAAAACCTAAAATTTGATGATTTCATAAAAATGCTACTTATTTTATATATTTTATATAATACTTAAAAGTCAGGCCATTTATATATTAAATGATTATTCAAAACTTTTGAATCATCAAAGAAAATGAATGCCTAATGCTACAAAAAAAAATAATAATAATTACATGGTGAGCTTTTAAAAAGACATTCTAGATAAAGTTTAAGAAGGGTAACCCAAGTGTTCTCCAGTTTCACTACCACCTACAGATATCCCACACATTACATAAGCAAAGGAGGCCTGACAACTGACACTGCTTGAGCTCTTCTTAGTGCAGGCATATAAGCACGAGTAACATGGTTAAACAGGACCACATGAAGGACTTATGTGGTTCCATCAGAGCCAGGGAACTTGCGAAGTGTGCGTCATTTGAATTTTCATCTCAGCTTACAGAAAACAAAGCAGTTGCAGGCCATTGAAAAAACATGTGCCATTTGCACAAAATGGTTTCATAAGAGCTCCAATTTTATTTCATAATTGTAGCTCATGTACGTCAATTGTCTTTGTTACCTAATACTCGGCAAAGGAGTATTCCAATTTTTAGCAGATATACAGTAGGTCTTTTATGCTATATCATAGACTAATTGCATGACACATTGTTTTAAAGGTAGAAGTACACCAATCATAGCTCAAAATCTAATAACTAATATATCTGCCTTTAAAACGGCTTTCCTTTTCAGGTGACATCACCTCGGCCAAGCAGTCTACTGAAGAATGTTAATAAATAGCCAAAGAGGAACCACAAACTGTTTTCCGCTAATGTTGTAGGTAATGCAACCTTTTAAAAACTCATAACATATAACATATAACATAACATAACATAACATAACATAGTAATCTAATGCAAGCATGTGGGATAAACAGTAGCGAAATGCTCTTAAGGGTGAACTTGACATTCTGTGGACTTCTGTTTCATGGTCAAAACATCTCCTCAAAAGTCGTTGTTGGCATGGTTTCAGAAGAACAATAGTCCTTCAAAAATGGATTGCAAACTCTCATTCAAATCAAGTTCTATTTTGTTATGCAGTTTAAAAATAGAACTTGATTTGAATGAGAGTTTGAATGAGAGAAATCTACACTGATAAAATAAAGCCCCAACCTTTTTATCTATGAATGTTTGTTTCATTTTAAAATGTCATTAGTGTAGCTAATATACTTTATGTAACTATTGGTTACAAACTACCTCTAAAAAAACTTACTAAGGTGTTCTATACTAGCACGTTATTTTCAAGCAGCGAGAAACTGCTCCAACCGATTCAGTGTGCGAGAGAACTGTTTGAATAGTTTGAACTGAATCGCGAACCGATTCAGACACTTTTACTATTGAACAATTAACCCTCTTGTTCGGTCATTTTAGACCGGAAAAAAAAGTTTTGATTCATATATGAACTAGTGTGACTGTAAAACACAGCATGTTTTTGCAAATACTTGAAATAAAATCTACACATCCACAATGGAGTAAAAACACAAACACCAAAGGAGTGAGTACTCTAAAACGCCAAGAGTACAAAACAGACACACACACACACACAAAACACACTATTAAACACATACAAATGAACTGGTGTGGCTGTAACAATATGGCAAAATTGAACCAGAAGACTCAAATAAGAGGTTGTTATCAGATTGATTAACCTCTGATAAAGCATTCCTGTTCATATTTGTTACATTTTTGTTGAACTTTGATGTTACTGTATGTGTAATACAATGACTTTCTTTGTGTTCAAGTTTGACTGTAAAATTACAGTTTTTCTGAATTGCTAAAACACTAATTGCTAATTGTTGGAAAAGTTTAATTTTAGTGTGTAAGCCAGGTGACTGAATGATGATACGAACAATAGATGGAAACAATCTGACAAGGAGAGGAGGAAGAGTACATGTACGAAGTGGAGGATGAGGAGAGAAAGAGTAAGGTTTACTGTAAAGAGTGTTATCAAGGCTGGATCTGTCAGACCAGAGGGTTTTTTTCTCTTTGTCTAGCAAAAAAGACTACATCACTTGTGATATGGACAAAGTCCTCAGGCCGGACTCAAGCACAAAGACATGATGCTGAAGTGTTTTCAGGTGTGTGTCTAAGTGTTTTCAATCACTCAATGTGTTTTGTATTTTGAATAGATGTGTTTTCCCAATGGTACCCATGAGATTTCATTTATGAACGAAGTGTCTTATGTATGAAATAGTGTGTAGTGTGCAGGAGCAAGTGTGTTACAGAATTGCAACTGAAGTGCACAGCAGCGCTTTTGTTTAAGGTATGGTTACACTGTGTTTAAAGTATAGTAACAAAAGCTTCAAGTTTTGTTACTTTGGTCTAAGCATGTGTCTATAGTGTTCAAGCAATAGGCAAAAACTGTATTATAATTTTTTATAGAATTGCTAAATTGTTTACTCAATACAATATGCTTTTTTCTGTAATGTTCTGGATGCTGTGTTCTCCATAGCCCTGTTTGATTTTGAGTGCAAGTGAAATGGTTTTGCAGTGATTGTTTGATTTTGATGAAAGAGTCAGAGGTTTCGTGAATTTAGTTTGAGTATTTGGATTTGTGTTTAAGGTTATGAGAAAATGAGTGATGATCTCAAGAATGTGTTTTAGCAATTCGGGAAAACTGTAAGAGAAAAACTGACATTTCAAACGAACATTTCAAACAAAAAATCTAATCCTTTACAAAAAGTTGTCTTTGAGAATGTCTAAATATAATCCAAATAAATCCACAACTTAAAAAAAGAGTATTTATGTCTAAAAACAACTAGAGAATGTATAAGCCTTTTATATAGAGACTTATAGAGGATAGGAATCTAGTGGCTAAACCACTGAATTTCAGACGTTTTTTTCTTTTTTTACTCCCACCAGATGGAACTAATCTGCCTTAAAAAATTTGATTTTAAAGGCATTGTCTCTATTTTAACATGAAATACTGCCATAATTGAAAAGTAATAGAAAAATATTAGAAAATGTTTTTGTATTATTTTCAATGGGAAAAATTGATCAGAATTATTGCATACATATTAAATAGTACCATGAAATTCTCTCAAAATACAACATAAAAAAGAAAAAATAATATTATCGAACATAAATATATTACATTGATTTCACGGAGAAAAAAAAATCATTTCAGGTGTCCGGTCAATTTTGACCACGAACAACACAAGTGTGACTCCCAAATGAACAATACCAGAGGGTTAATGGAAAGGAGTCAAAAGAGTGATTAATTCATGAATTAGGTATAACTTGTTCTGATTCTATACAAGAGATCGAAAATACAACACTGAAACAGTAGTAAAGTTTTTTTTTGTCCCAGTGAAAAATAGCACCCAAGACGCTCTACATATGCTCTCGCTCTAAACTCCTACTGTAGGCTAACAAAATAGGTCTTCTCAACCAATTACAGTGGTATGCTACTAGACTAAGCTGTTGACTTGCTAACTCAATAGAAAAAGAAAGGGAAATGTTTAATGTTTGTGATATGTAATTGAAAAAAATATATATTAATTCACATTTTCATTATTAAGAATGAATGAATGAATACCTGGGCCACTGGAAAGCTTTTATTGGGAAAGGGAAATATGACTTTGTGTGCTATTGTTTCTCAATGACAACGTTATCCAAGTTCCCCTGTTTACACCTGGTATTAAGATGGGTTTTGGATCTCTTTTATCCACTTTCGACTACTTTCTTGTATTCTTTGAGTGGAAGGTCTATAGGCGAGTGGTCAATTAGTATTTCTGGTGTACAGAATTCTCACTTTTTCACTTTTACTTTTCACTTTTTACATCTTGGTGACATTTACTTTATAAAGAATTTAAGTATTTTACCAAAACTTTCTAACTTTCTGAGTTGAGATTTCTAGAAAGGTTCCCATATTTCAGTTATTCACTTCATATTGTCTGTACAGTGTTAGCCCAGAAGCATAGATATAGCATTAGCATGCATACAGAACATTGTTGACATGATTGACAGTTTCCTGTCATGAGAAGAAAGTGAAGTGGGGAGAGACAGAGAGAGAGAAAGTGAGCGAGAGAAAGACAGTGGAGTGTGAGTGAGAGAGAGCAGATGGATAGATGTTAGTGTTGAAACTGTGGTCTCACCTGAAGGCTGCAGGTACAGCCTCTCTCTAAACCCTCTAAACCTCAATAACATCATACTTGTTTGTCTCGTGCTTTGGAAAAATAACTTTATCAACACCACAAAGAAAAACACACAACCACATTTTCAAAAAATTGCAATGAATGTAGAGGATTAATATTATTAATATATATAAATTGCAACTGTGTGTGTGTGTGTGTGTGATTTTAAGATTCATGATGACCTGTATTTTTTATACAGTTTAATACTGTGTACATGCATTGTAAGTCTTGTAACACCATCATATACTGTATCTTGTTGTGAAGACAAAAACAATCAATCTGCAATTCTGAAACAATTTATAAATATTTGTGTCACTGACGTTGTCAGCCTTTTCCTGCATTTGCATAACTCTGTACTACTGTTGTGGTTATGATTATATGTCATTGCAGTTGACACTGCATGCATGGTCTAATTCTGTATTTAATACCATCTAAATCTGCTTTGTCACTGTTATACCAATACTACCACAATGCAAGGTGTATGCCAACCAGACCTTTTTTCATTATTCAACATTTTCTCAATCCACACCAGCCATAACAGTCATAATGAAAACATGGCAGTGCAGAGAAGCCACATTCAGAAACATTTCTCTTGCCACAGAAAATACGTTACACACTGATAAAAACACCATGTGGCTTCTGCTGGGGTTTAGAGAAAAACAAGACTTGGAGGTAATCAATGATATACAGTAGTCAACATTTGAAGTGGATCAAAAAAGTTCATCAAAGTTGTCCTAAGACAAGAACGGGTATTGTTTTGGTTTTAGGACAACTTTGATGAAAGGTTTTGATCCACTTCAAATGTTGACTACTGTATTCCCAGAATCTGTATGGGAGATATCAAGTTTGTTTGCAAAATGCTTTAAGTTGATTAAATTGTTGTTGTCCTCAGAACAGTTAGCAGACCACTTTTCTAATACCTCTATGGTGCTTTTTTGTAATTTTGTAGCTTGACAGATATGGTCACCATTCACTTTGCTATATTGAAAATAGTGGCCAGGATATTAAAAAATATTCAAGAATGTCATACGCTTTGGAATGATATGAGGGAAAGTAAATTATGACAGAATTCTTTTCAGACATGAAACACATTTGTTTTACTATTTTTACATTCCTGCTGTTGAATCCTGATTTATCCCAATAAATTATCTTTAGAACTAAGCAGGAGTTTTAGCTTTATTACAGAGTCTATCAGCAGCTGTATTTGCGCAATCCCTTCTTCAGATTTTTTTTGTTTGTTTTGTTTTTTGCGGTTGTGCCTTGTGGTACACGATCTATGTTTGTACAGGTGTAAATTAACCAATGCCAGTGCCCTGGAGTGCCCCTGATCTGGTGCAAAGTCTATTATTTCCACTTCCAAGTGAATGACTTAACCACAGTAGTGACCATTAAATTGCTTGTCCATTACTGATCACATCAAGTCTGTATTATACCTTTTGTACTGTCCTATTTGGCACATCAACTTTAGGCAGTTTTCAACTCTTTTCTTTTAATAATAAAACTGTCTTGCATACTTTTTTATCATGCACGCCTTCATCACTTACATCTGCTACTAAATATAAATGATTTTTTTTTTTTTTACCTATGATCTAAACACAGACTGAAATAATAATGTAGACAATTTTGATTGTCCAACAGTTCTTTCACAATCAACCACAAGCTGTAATTTTGCACATAACTGTAATTTTATGAAAAGAAAATCTGAACTCATGTCATTTTTACTTTATTTTATAATACAAAATTAAATCCATTACACTTAACATATTCACAAAATCTATTTACACTTTACAATATTTTTGCAACATGTTTACTAGAAAAGTATGAAAATCATAATAGTACCTACAGCATACATTACACTGCTCTAACTGGAATCATCCTTCTCAAAATGGTGGTTAAATGCTTAAAAATCTTCACAATCTCCCATCATGTACTGCCAGAGAACTATAAATGAATAATACTATCATAAAGCACATTTCAAAGGCCTTGCCCAAAAATATTTGCAGTTATATGGACCTATAACTCTAAAAATGACACACTCTGAAGATGTAGACAAAGTTTTTTAAAAGGTTGTCAATACTGTAGGCTGGTCTATAAAGAAAAAACAGGGGTGGTGTCGGTGTCAGACATAACAGAGGGCCTCTTGGGAACTTGTTGCAGTTTGCTGTTGTCGACCAGTCCCAGGCCACAGGACATGCGCTGAAGCAGGCTGAAAAGATCCTTCCGAAAGCGAACGCCAATAAATACGTAAAGGATGGGATTCAGACAACAGTGTGTGTAGGCAAGACACTTCACTATTTGTCCAGCCATATCTAAGCTTTGCATGACTTCACAGTTCGTTATTGTGGCATTGTTGGCTTGGCCTGCTTCTATAATCAGATATCCATTGAATGGCAACTGTGAGAGAATAAAAGTGGCCACAACTGCAAAAATGACCCTTAGAGCCTTGTGTTTTTCAAAGCTTCGAGCCTGCATGAGTTTACGAATAATGACTGAGTAACACAACACAATGACAAGCAATGGAAGTAGGAAGCCGACACAGATCTGTAAAGCTAACACCAAGACTTTGGTACGATTGTTGTCTGTGATCGAGTACACCATGACACAGGAAGTGCTCTGGGAGTCAATGTTTTTTACTTTAGCGAAGAGAAATTCTGGTAGAGCTAAGAGGCAAGAGGCAAGCCACACAAAAACACAAGTTATCTTACTATACAGCATTCGTTTGTTTTTGTAGTTGTGTGCTTCGGTTACATGAACAATAGCAATGTAGCGGTCCACACTAATGCAGGTGAGTAAGAGCATGCTAGCGAAGAAGTTGATCTTGTAGACCGCAGAAACTCCTTTGCAAATGGCCTGGTTGAACACCCAGCCCTGAGCAGCATTTGTTGCCCAGAAGGGCAATGTGCCTAGGAACAGAAGATCAGCCACTGCCAGATTCAGCAGGTACACATCAGTCATGGTCTTGAGGCGGTTACGCACAGTTGTGAAGATGCAGACAACAAGTAAGTTGCCCAAAGCCCCCACAACAAAGATGATCCAGTAGAGAGGGGGCTCGAAGGTCTTACTGAACTGTCGCACCAACTCTTTGTTACATAATCCACCCAGGTCCGATTCATAGTCATCAGTATCAGTTGTCTGAAATGAAAAAAAATGTTGATATGTTCAGGCACTTCGAATTCTGTGAAATGACCATTTCAGTTGATTTATAAATTTACTTCTTGAAAACCAAATGTACCAATCATCTAAAGGAATATTATTTATTGCGTGGAGCACAAAAGGAGAAGTTTTGAGGAACATGCTGGCCTGTATTCCATGTAATGATAGTGATTGGGGATTTGGACTGTCAAGCTCCAATATGACTAAGAATCAGAAAAAAATATCATAAAATGTTCATATGACATTTGCACTATATTCTGTACATTTTTTGTGCTAGTCTTCTCAAGATTAAAACTTCTAACATCACAGCTGGTCACCTTCCATTGACATTACAATGTTATTGCCATCAAAACTGATGTGTCATGTCTAAAGTCGCCATACATACAGTTATATGGCTTCATAAAATGAAGTTACAAACATAGGTTTGGGGGGAGCCTAATCATTCAGTCTTGTCAATTATCGCTATGAGCGCATGTAAGCGGCAGTCATTGCACCATCCCAGCAACAATTCTTCCGGCATCCCTCCACCTCCCCTTCTCTTCCTCTATTTCCTTTATTTTTCCTTCACATCATACAATCATGGAGTGGGGGTGGGGGGTTCCTAACTCGGAGCTCAAACCAAGCCTCGGGTTCGAGGACAGCAAGCCAAGTTTGTTTACCATTATCTAGGAGGACTGAAAGGGGCAGGTGAACTTGTGAAACTTGCAATATTGAGCATGAGTCATGTGGACCACTTGACACTTTATATATATTTTTTATCATTTTGGCACTTGGCAGCACTCTGTAATTTACATTCTATGGTAAAGAGTGGCCTGTGCATTCTTCAAAATATCTTCTTTCATGTTCAACAGATGAAAGAAAGTCATATGTGTTTGGAAAAACATGAGGTTGAGTAAATAATTTTTGGGTTAAATATTCCTTTAAATTCTCTTACTAGCATTTCATTTCAATTCTGTATACCATGGCAGTTTGATGATTTCATTTCACTGAAATTAGATCCTCACTTGTCAAAATGCTGACTATGAAATTTAGAAGTTTGTTTCCCACTGTCTTTTCAGACAATCTTATACTCAACTGACAACCATTTCCTGTCTGCTGTAGTACAACAGTCTCTCGACATTTTGGAGCTGTAATCCAGTTGATCAGTGAAATATGACTCTGTGTGACATCACACCCCAGTAAGCTCTGACAATCTAAATTTATGAAACGCTCCACAGCTTAGCTCAGGTGCAGGTGTCTCTAGTGGAGAAACCGCACAAGTACACCGCATCCACATCCTCTTTCAACCCTTTCTAAAGCGTGCACAAACAGATAGAGCGTCAGCCCCTCCCCCCAGGTGTCTTCATACTTAGACCCCTTTGGAGCATGTCAAACGCTAAATGCTGTTCCATATTGACATACATACATGACAGATAGAGGATATGTGACGCACACAGTGGAAAATCTTTTCATTGTGTTGTTTTAAAAAAAAATCTGAAATGTGGAAACAGTCAAATATTTCTGTATGATCTTAATCCAAGAGGTGCATGAGATGTCAAGATAAAGATAAGTATAGTTTTACTTGACTGACAATACATTTTCAGAAAAAGACATCTGATGTCCAAACAAGCATACAGCACTAACAGAAACAGAACTTAACGACTGCTTACTGGTAAGATTTGCTGTGGGCAGCATTTTAATGTTGAACAGTTGTGTTATGACAAAAAGCATGATGACATATTTCAGAACTTTTAAGTTAAAGGCGTTACTAATGCAAAATGTGACTACATAGACAGTATACTATATGTCATTCAGCTTTAACTCAGATTTCTAATATGCAAAACAGAAGACTTTTAAACCAGAATTTTGGACTCCACAAAATATAATATCATATATAAATATAATAATACTCACCAAGTCTGTAAAATCTGTGAAATTAAAAGCATCACTTTCATCTATTAAGAGACAAAACGTGTAATTAGTGCAAAATATCATATGGAAGAGTGCAGCAACATGAAACAGTGATAAACAGTCAATTCAAAGCCTTTCAGAAAAATTTTAATATTCTTGTTGGAAGCCCGGAATCATTCAGGTAAACACAGATTGAGTCCTTTTTGTTACTTAAATGATTCAATTAATTTAAATCATGTGATTCATTCAATCAACTCACAGTGAACATGACTAATATACCTATCAATTTATAACTCCAGTCTTTTAAATGGTTGTTTATTGTTTACACAGTCATATTAAATGGAATACAATTTTTCATGATTTGTTATACTTACAGTCTGAGGTTGTAAAGACATCCATGTTCTGTCTCTCAGGAGACACAACAGATAACCAAGAGTATAACAACAGTTCAGTGATGAATAAGCTTCCCCCATTGACTTTAACTAGTTATAAGAAACAAACAAAGTCACGTGTCTGAGAATAGTAACGTCAGCCCCTGTATTTGACAGTTCTGCATCTACGATGTACAAAAAAAAAATCCATTTTGGGTGGAGTCTGTAGATATCCATTGCCTTCTGCTCCGAACTGTTTCCGTCCTCTCTAATATGACTGAAGCTGCTTTGTGGAGATGTGGGTTGTTATGACTCAAAAGATGAAACCCTCTGGCTTGCTGCTGCTTTCACCATGCACTGTAAGAAAAAGTTCATAGAAGTGTTTAATGAAAATTAAAATGAAGGTGCCAACTTGCATGACATTTCTGAATTTAATTAATCAACATAATTATTCAAATATGTTTTGACTGAAATAAAATTATTACCTATTCAGATTAAGTGATTTTAAGATTATTTATAAGAAGTATATTTCTACTGTTTTGAGTAAAATGTTGTAAATGTTTACATTTATGTGGAGCAAAATGCTTGTTTTATACTGTTGACAACATCGCATGAACGTGTGTGAGATAAATAAATAAACACTCACACATAAAATACAAGACTTGGTACATTAAACACAACAAGGGTAACAAATGGATAAACAAAAGGGTAAATGATCATTTAAACAGAGGAACAAGCCCATCTTTATATCACAAAAAAATACATTACTAAATGTAAGAACAAAATCATTGACAACCATGTAAATAAAACTGACAATGTAACCATATTTGATTGGAAAAGAGCAAATGGGACGGAATCACAAACTTATTTTTTGTAGGTCTGTTTGAACTCAAAAATGTAAACTCACCTGTAATGCTTGTATATTCAATATAATTTAACATAGGAATGCTGGGACTTGCAGGATCTTAAGAGGAGGAAAAGAAAAAAACAGAATCAAAAATAACATGAAAGAAATAAACAAAAATGTTAGATGAGGAGGGTGTGACTAACTTTTTTTACTATCATGAAATACCAGAATTGTGTTTTGATTGAACATTCTTTAGAACTAAACATATCTCCAAGCATTGAATACCCATTTACTGTCACATCTAACAGTCTAAAATAAAAAACTGTGACATGAGCTGTCCAGTGGTGGTCATGTTGTCGCATTATATTGGGAAACTCTGAGTTTTCGGTTTCAGAACAGCTGAATTGAGTTAGTTCAATCAACTCTGGTTTTTCCAAAAAAAAATTTGGAAAAACCCAATTAGGCTTTCAGGCCCTCTAGGCCATGTTTACTTCCTCTTTCTCTCTTTCTTCTCTGAACTTTGAATTTTTCTTAGTTCCTTTTACATGTTAACCCCTCACAAATAGCTGGCTTAATCCTGTCATGGGACACAGCACTTCTGAAGGAAAAACTTGATGAAAGATCTTTACTCAACTCAACTCTTGGTTAAATTGGGCAAACTGATTTCACAAATGAGTCACTGGTATATGTTGATGAGCACTGCACTGTTGTAAGAATATTGCAACATTGTTAGTTATGATCTTAAAATCATAAAATGACTTTTGTTTGGTGTAATTTAATGTTGTCAAATTAATTCTGTCATATTATTATTTATTTTATTTTTTTTACTTTTACAAGTTCATTTAGATGTTTCTACATGAAGCACATTTTTGGTTAACATAACATTTTTACGACATGCAAATTAAATTTGTCAGAACAATAGCCTTAGTTAACAGGTGTACAAATGTCGTCTTGGGCTGTCACTTTTCTTGAGAAACAGATATAGTGCAAAGCCTACTTGGTGTGAAAGTCATACATCTGAAAACATCCTCCATGTCATACACAAGGGGGTTTCAGTACCAAAACCTGATTTGACAGTTTCACTAATCAGAAGTGATGTTTTTTTCTGCAAAGGAACTTGAGATGGTACTATGAAGATGAGGTGTCGTGCCCAAAGGTTTGTCGTTTTTCTTTCTCAGTTTAGACCACAATAACACAGAACGAAACGGACGTCTCCAGGACCAGGCAGTGCAGAGTCTGGGAAAGTGTTCTCACAGGATGTAACACATACAGTGCTAATAACAGTGTGTAAGACAAAAGGAATCACCTGTGATCAACCGTGAGAATAAACACCCTGAGAAAATGTAAAAAAAATAATAATAATAATAATAATTTAAAGATATATTTTCTCTGGTCCACAACATTCACTCACTTCTGAAACTGATTTGTAGTCGTTACACCACATTTTATTCTGTACCTAACTTGAAAGCCCAGTCGAATTGCATGCTTCCAATGACTCATTTAATTACTAGACCTGGTATAAGAACACAGATCAGTTTGGCACAGGGCATAACCACAAACTGACTAAGGCAAAACAACAACGGCCTCCAACAACTGTTTTAAGACCTGAGCTATGAAAATACTAAATATCCTGCTCCTACTAATCTCCTTTGTATAAGTGCAGCATTTGAAATACCACCTACTCTAAACCTGACCGATAATGTTAACAAAAGCAAACTTTATATTAAAATGATTTTGCTAAAGCAGCCATGCCTTTTTAGATGGCTTTTACAAGTCTTTGATCTCTTTTATCATGGCTCATTTTTCACAGGAATTGTACCTGAGCGCTTCACATCACAAGTACAGGTGTAAATTACATGTACCAGGTAAGTTGCCAACATCAACAGTAATTTACTACATCAGAAAAGCCATAGGCCTACATATGGAGCTGGTTATGTGATGAAAATATTACGATGTATTAGTTTACAAATCAAGCACTATGATAAAAGTGTTTTGGGTAATATATTGTGCAAGGAACCACATAAAAATAAGTCTTGCAGCATGGCCATCACTTGTCTGCCCTTGTAATCATAATTTGTGTGAACAAGAATAAAAGTTGTTGGTGTTTTACTACCACTAGTGTTCATTTCAGCAGGAAACTGCAGTGTATGTACAGGTATGTTTTTGGAGTTTTGGAAAAATGTAGGTAGCTGTATGTTTTTCCAATGAGCCTATGTTGGTTTTTACTAGATTTGCCATTTGAGAGCTTTGTAATTAGTTGAATAAATACCAATGTTTTAAAAGTGCACTTTTAATAACATGTTTGTTTTGCTGACTTTTTAAATAATCATTACAACAGCCTCTCTGCTGCAGAACTTCATGTAATGTAACTGAGGGTTGTGCAACAACTTGATGTACTCTGATGTTTTTTTATATAGTTTATATATATGGTTAAGTTTTTATAGTAATTTTATCCCTTAACCGTTCATTGTAAAATTACTGTAACACATGGCTTATTTCTTTAGCAGACCAGCTATAGTAGTGGCTAAAGTTATATTTAAACACGTCAACCTTTAGCAAAGTACTGCTTGGTAACCAACAACAGAATTTAGCTTCACAAGTTAGAGGAAAGATAAATACATTATTTAGTTGTTTGGCCAGCAGTGAATTTTAAAGTAACTGAAATTCTACACTACCACACTATACATCAAAACACTTTCTAACCGCATTAGTCATGAAAGCATCCCTAATCACAAGACCTTGCTGTGAAGCCACCGTATCTACAACTAAAACTGAGATGTTTTTGGCGACTTAAAATTCCCCTGGAGTTCTAGGGGGCTTTTGGTGCAGTACAGGGAACTCTACTGCACAAAAGCAATAATAATGGTCAGTTTTCTTGACACATTAGAAATAACCGTATATTTTTAGTTGTAAAATTGAGTAGCACAGCAGTAATAAACCACTTCCTGTTTCTTGTTTGTGTTCTGTGCTGAGATTTGATGTAATGCTGATAAGGCATATGCTTGGATGTTTTTACTTGGCAATGAGTAATACGATTAGCATGTTAAGTTTGAAACAAACATAAGGTTAAACTGTTTACATAGCTTTCTCAGATATGCATGTCTCTCATTTCTAAGTTTCAATTTTCACAAGAACCCAACTAATATAACAGTATCTCGTTGCATGCAAGACATAGTATCTCGTATCATGTATCTCGTGTATCTCGTATAAGGATTTAACATCGTCTGCTGCTCAATATACAGCATTAAATTAGGCAAAATAAAGTTTGTTTCTACACCAGAAACACAAACTATCTATAATGCTTACATGAATACATCTTAAAATATACACCCACTTATCATTTGTCATAAACATCCTTTATTGTTATGAAAATACCATGAGCTGCATAAAAACATGTACAGAAAATACATTGTCACAATCATGTCTATTTGCTTTCATATTTCATGTGTAGAAAAAATCTCTCTTATTTTTTTTTTTCATACGGAAAGGCAGGAGATATGATCACATGATTGACAGATCTGAACGCGTTCTCAGAGATTGGCTGTGTCCGAAATGGCATACTTCCCTACTATATAGTAGGGGAAAAGCAGTAGGCGAGCGAATAAGTATGTCCGAATCCTTAGTATTCATAAAAGAGTAGGTGAGAATTACCTGGGTGACGTACTAATTCTCGTGAGATTCGGACGTGCATCTACTTAAAGTGCGTCCGAATATGCCTACTTATTAAGTCATTAATTTGTGTGGTGTACTGGCACTAAAAATAAGTAAAATAAATAAAACATAAATTCATATATTAAATCTATTATCTGTTTATTTTAACTCCGCCTCAGTCCTTAGACTGTTATTTCATGGCCAAAGTTCATTTTTGAGCTCAATATATAAATTACGATTAAAAAATAAATAAAAAAACAATGCTAAGACATTATAATGTAATATAATGTAAAGGAAACGGTGCTAAGGTTCGCTTCATTTGAACCAGATACTGAAGCAGTCACGTGGTTTTCAGGCGAATGACGCTTTGGACGTCATTGATCACATGCTTTTCTCAAAACAAATCAAGCTCCGATACAGTCTATTGATTCTAAAGCTTATTTATATTACATACGATCTGTATAAATTAACATTCATTTAAAATAAATGATTTATAATAACCGATAAACTAAAATTGCTTGTGTGTAATGGATTAATAATTATATAAATCATATAATTATCTAAATCATATAAAATAACTCTAAGTAATTATCATTAAAGCCAGACATTTTTTTTTTTGTACTAGTGACCTTTGATTTGGAGCAAGATAAACTGGGGGAGTGACTTTTTTGTGTCAGACATGTGTCACTTGGCTCACATCTGATTAGTCCAATTTCAGTTTGAGATCTCTAACTCAGAACATAACCTGCCCCGGAGCAGGTTAGCCGTGGAGTGTAAGTTACTATGGCAATGAACGCAGCTAAAAGCCAAGCCACTTTCATGGTACCTAAAACCCAGGATTGGTGCAAACTAAACTGAAACTTACCTGGCTAGCCAGCACATAATGCTTCATGGTACAGGTCCCAGGTTAGGTTACTTTGGTAACTTACAAAGAGGTTTAGTTTTGTCTTTTATTGGAACCGAAAACCCTGAGTTTCCCTTTTCTGGGGTTAACAAACTCTGAGTTTACAACAAAACTCGCTTTCTGGAATACACCCCAGGGGCCCGTTTCAATAAGGAGGTTCAACCAACTCTGAGTTAAAACTTGAACTCTGAGTTGACTTACTCTGAGATGGGAAACTCTGAGTTTTCGGTTTCAGAACAGCTGAATTTAGTTAGTTCAATCAACTCTGAGTAGGTTGACTCTAAGTTTAGCACGTGTACCACGACTATGAAAAGTCATGATCAATGGAGCTCCGACAGTGGCGGACTGGCCATCTGGAGCACCAGGAGTTTTCCCGGTGGGCCGCTGTACAATGTGGGCCGGTCCATTGCATAAATATATATACAGAATGAATTATAGTAAGTGTACGTAGACTATATCACTCCATTGGCCCAGACGAATGGCCCGCGCAGCCCATTTGAGTAAAAAATTCTAATTAATTTAGTGCTCTGGCTCAGTGCAGCAGCTCAAAAGTGCTTGTCAATGTCAAAATGTTTGAAATAGCCAATCAGAAAGTGTAGAAGGCGGGATTTACTGTTCACGGAGCTGAGATGCGTGCCACTTAAATGCGAGCTGACTCTGTGGTAAGATGTAAGCAGCTAAACATGACGAGACAATTCAGCAATATTTGCCAACTGTTTACGATATAAAAAAAAAATCCTAAATGACAGACATTAATTTCCAGGGGTGCAAACTACTACTGGCCTTTTCGAATTTCTTAATGCCATTTAAGTTATTCGTCACAATATAAGATAAGAGTTAATGTTTGTAAATCTCTAATTTCACGTGTGTAAGATTAAAAAATTTTAAAAACCGTAAAATATCATTCTCAAACTTACTCTAGAACATTGTAAATCTGAAGACTTTAGCTTTCAAGTGCTGTGATTAGGAAAGTGATATATATTAATAAAAATACTATAATTTGCTATTTCAAATGTTTGAAATAATTAAGACTTTTTATTAGCCTATTTAGTTTTTGAAAGAAGGATGAATTTATTTGATCAAAAATACAGTAAAAATAATAATATTAAATATTACACTTAAAATATTGGTTTTCAATTAAAGATATTTTAAAATGTAATTTATTTCTGTGATCAAAGCTGAATTTTCAGCATCATTGCTAGTCTTCAGTGTCACATGTTCCTTGAGAAATCATTCTAATATGCAGTTTTACTGCCTAATTATTATCAGTAATTATTTGTGATCAGTTAAGCTATTACAGGTGCATCTCAATAAATTAGAATGTCGTGGAAAAGTTCATTTATTTCAGTAATTCAACTCAAATTGTGAAACTCGTGTATTAAATAAATTCAATGATTTGGAAGCCAAGGTCCTAGAGTCTGGAGGAAGGGTGGAGAAGCTCATAGCCCAAGTTGCTTGAAGTCCAGTGTTAAGTTTCCACAGTCTGTGATGATTTGGGGTGCAATGTCATCTGCTGGTGTTGGTCCATTGTGTTTTTTGAAAACCAACGTCACTGCACCCGTTTACCAAGACATTTTGGAGCACTTCATGCTTCCTTCTGCTGACCAGCTTTTTGAAGATGCTGATTTCATTTTCCAGCAGGATTTGGCACCTGCCCACACTGCCAAAAGCATCAAAAGTTGGTTAAATGACCATGGTGTTGGTGTGCTTGACTGGCCAGCAAACTCACCAGACCTGAAGCCCATAGAGAATCTATGGGGTATTGTCAAGAGGAAAATGAGAAACAAGAGACCAAAATATGCAGATGAGCTGAAGGCCACTGTCAAAGAAACCTGGGCTTCCATACCACCTCAGCAGTGCCACAAACTGATCCCCTCCATGCCACGCCGAATTGAGGCGGTAATTAAAGCAAAAGGAGCCCCTACCATGTATTGAGTACATGTACAGTAAATGAACATACTTTCCAGAAGGCCAACAATTCACTAAAAATGTTTTTTTTATTGGTCTTATGGAGTATTCTAATTTGTTGAGATAGTGAGTTGGTGGGTTTTTGTTAAATGTGAGCCAAAATCATCACAATTAAAAGAACCAAAGACTTAAACTACTTCAGTCTGTGTGAATTGAATTTATTTAATATACGAGTTTCACAATTTGAGTTGAATTACTGAAATAAATGAACTTTTCCACGACATTCTAATTTATTGAGATGCACCTGTATATCCAGAAAATTTCCTAAAACAATTAAATGTTTCACGTATGTTTGGAATTTTACCAAAATCTGAAAAAAAACAGTAAAATGTCATCTGCATAGAGAGATATTGCATGTTGGGTATCCTTAATTGAAATGGAACAAATTTGATCTTATTTTTTTAGCTAGAGGTTCGAGGGATAATGCAAATAACATTGGTGAGAGGGGGCATCCTTGCCTCGTTCCTCTCAAGATATCAAATGGTTGGGAGTGTAAGCCGTTTGTTGCTATAATTGCTGATGAATTATCATAAATTATTCATATCATATTAATAAATTTCTCATCAAACCCAAATTTACCTAGCACCCTCCATAAATAATACCAATTTAATCTATCAAAAGCTTTATCCGTCTAAGGATAAAACTGCACAAGGGGAATTTTTATCTTTACTTTCATTAATTACATGTAGCAACCGACGTATATTGTCTGCAGCCGAACGATGTGGAATAAAGCCAGATTGATTACTATGAACTAACTTACAGATATATTTTTCAAGAAGTAAAGCTAAGACCCTAGCATATATTTTTTAAATCTAAGTTTATTAATGAAATTGGTCTAAAATTTGAACATTTAGTATGGTCCTTATCTTTTTTTGGTATTAAAGAGATTAGAGCTGTATTCATTTGTTTTTCAAAGTACTGCTTTTTTACTGTGTTGAAGAAGTGTATCAGTGGAAGAGCGAGTAAAACTGACAGGTCACTCAGGACGAGTGTAGAGCAGTCTGTTTTAATGTATGTTTTAATGTATGTGTCTGTGTCTGTGTGAATGACTATGGTTGTATGAGAACAATAAATTCCGTATCGGGTGGGTAAAAGCTGCGCACCACTCCTGGACCGTCCCTTAAGTGGGGCCTGGCAGAGTTGGACGCAGTTAGTGCCGCACCTGAGAGGGATGAATGAATGTTATAAGCCCTATAATAAAGGGACAAAGACTGAATGAATGAGCCCTGTGAATAAGGGACGAGAAGGAGTGAATGTGTTTAGAAAAATTGTTTCAATAAAGACTGGGTCAAGATTTTGGCATTGTAGATTTTTCGTACATATTTGAATGCATATATTGTGTGACGTAAATAGGGAGAATATTTAGGAGACAAATGCAGTTTAGAAAGTGGAATATAATAGAGGTATATGCCCTATGTTAAATAATTAAATTGCTGATAAAATATTTTTTATAACAGAAACAAAGAATATATACATATAGGTCTTAGTTATTGGTTGGCACTTTTGGATGCTAAGTGTTAAAAAAAATAGGATTTAGATAATAAATTCACTTTATAATATATTGAAAATGTGCACACGCATGTGATATAATAAATACTAGGCTTAAAAGTGCATGGTACAGAAGAAAATAGGAGAAAGTGGTTAAAAGAAGCTAATTAAGTTGGGGAGAATATATAGTAAGTTAAATTATTGTATAAAATATATATTGAGCTTTAAATATAGGATTGTCATATTATTGGAAAAATGATG
>NW_015661876.1:0-397 GCF_001515625.1 Sinocyclocheilus rhinocerous | reverse complement strand
GAAGTGAGTGAAGGGGAGGAGTCATCATTTGATAAAGGAACATGGGGACAGGGAAGAGAAAAAGGAAGACTTAGACCACTGGCTGCACAACTCCCAATTTTAATTAAGGGTACACAGGGACAGTATGTCCCCTGGGCCTCACAGGACCTTGAGGGGCTGGTCACTCGCCTCCCAGACATCCATGAGGGGGCTGGGAAGTGGATTAAGGTGTTTGAAGAAGAAACTATGGGCAAACTTTTAGCTGTGGGGGACATTAAAGCACTGCTGGCAAAGATTATAGGAGGGGCAAAAATGGAAGAAATTCTTCAAGCATTCAATCTGGACAGAGCTGTGGACTCTCACTACATGGATAGAACTGTTTTTGATGCATTCCGTCCAGCAGTGTGGCAGGCACTGC
>NW_015661875.1:392633-409618 GCF_001515625.1 Sinocyclocheilus rhinocerous | reverse complement strand
ACACACACACACACACACACACATTCTCTCTCTCTCTCTCTCTCTAACTCACACACACACACACACATTCTCTCTCTCTCTCTCTCTCTCTCTTCCTATCTATCCCTGCTGGTGCGCATGGTTTTGGACACTGGATATCCATCTTGAGGATTTAATTTCCAAATTAGTTACCGCGAATAGATGTCCCATTTTCGCCTAACTATGTTTTGGTCAAGCTATAGCTTCCCTAAAATAGATAGAGAGGTTATCTGAAACATTTTACATAGACTCCAAAAATGGCGAAAATGGGTTTCATTCAAAAATAGCTAGTGATTTCACAATTAATTTCAAAGAAACGGCAAGTAACAGGCTACACTTTCAGTTAAATGTACAATTTTGAAGTAGACTGAAATAGTAGGCTATTTTATACTTAAATAATCTTTGTTTTTACAACTTTGATTTTTTTTTTTACAAAGAATATTTTATTTCAAATTGTATTTATTTTGATTTATTAGGCTCCTTTTCCTTTAAAAAATACTTTTCTTTTTAATTAACACATTAAATAATATAATTATGCACACTCAAATGTTTGTTCTTATAATTTGCCATGAGACATTTTTGAATCATGCTTAACTTAACACTTACATTGATTTTGATTTTGTCAACTAATGTCAACTGATGCAATTTATTTATTGTATTTTATTTGTTTTTTTATTTGTAACTTATGCATCCAAATACTTTTCAGGGCCACTGTCTTGTACATAGACAGAAATATTAATGTTTTATTTAACCTTAATAATGCTTAATAATTTTCACTTTAAAGCACAATTTGATTTACTTGCAAACTTGGTAAGATAAAAGTTGTCATTACAGTTGTGCAATTTGGGGTTTGTGTTGAGCGTGGAATGTCACAGTAAGGAAAACACCAGCATGATGAATTCAATACACCTATAGATTTAGGCTCTTTTCAACCTTTTTCCAAGTGGGCACAGTGAGTAAGGACTTGCAAAGGGTGGCAACGTCCGATTCATTTATCAGTATCCTACAGGGCTATTTAACTGTTCTCCAATATTTTTGTTTCCATGACTTCAATGAAACATGGGTGGATAGAGGTACCTTCAACAAAAGGAGTTTGTTTAGATTTTGATACTGCTTAAGGTTTGTAGGTGTGTGCATGGTGACTGAGAGTATTAGCCAAAGATTAAACGCAGCCCACCCTGAGCCAGACTTTCTCCTCATTTCCTTTCACAGTCCGTCACACCTCAAACGAGCTGCACTTTCATCATGTAGGAAGTTTTCATAGATGTCAGTGCATTTTCCCCTCCAGAGCAGACCATGAAAGGAAATCATAAGAAGACTAGGATTGTTTTTTTAGTGACAAAGAATGAAAACACAACATAAATCAGGCAGAAAATGGGCGTTGTGGCAAAATGAAGAGGCCCTAATGCCTCATTATTAAATCCCATGCAACCACTATGATTTTGATTAAAGATAGGACTGCATTTTGTGTGACTGTTAACCATTTGATTTCCCAATTCAGTGATTTTCGCGAGATGCTCCTGTTCTTATTTTGGTGACCTTCTCATGACAGGAAATTGGAGAGAAACACCAGTAACAGTCATTCAGTCCGTCACCCCTTGTCCATTCTTAATCGGTGAGTTATGCACGTTCAAGCACCACTCACATCATCAAAATGTAATCATCTAGTCTAATTTAGAAATAGTTCCCAAACGTGTATTAGTAAGTAATATTAATTCTCAAGTAGGGCGCAGTCAAATCCTTCCTGCTCAGGTATTGTCACAGCATTCTTTCCAGTCATATCCTCAGGAAGTAAGGAAGGATGTTCCTCTTTTCTTTTCACAGAGTAGTGAAACCTTTTGCACCTAGAAAGAAGCAGTCGAAGGGAATGTATTAGACAACATCCTGATGAAACAGTATGAGGATTATTTGATGTTATCTTTTGCTCCACAGGTAGAAGTTTATGGATTTGTCAGAAAAAGATTTCATTATTACAAACAAACAAAAAAGAGATCACTTTAATTATCAAACGTTTTGTAGGCTTGTATCTAGTGGTCACTCTATCAAGACAGGACACGAATTGATTGATTTCACAGTTTTTGTTCTCCATATAATTACAATTATCTGAAATAATCACAAGTATTTGAAAACACTTTTGGCATGAATTTAAAGCCAAAACAACATTAAATTGTTTAAACCTTAAAAAGGGGCCCTAAAAGGGGACTTGATGAACTTTTACTAAAATTCATATAATATATATATATATATATAATATAAAATTTATCCAATTTAAATATTTTCTAAATTTAATACATTATACATTTTATATTATTATATTAATCTAATACATTTTATATTATATTTTAACTATGCTGATTCAGAATTTAAATATTTTCTAAATTTAATACAGTAAAAAATATTTTAAAACCATCTAAGATCATCATCACTGAGAAGTTTTGGATTTTTTTAAACACAAGTATGGAGGAAAAATGAAAGGAAATGTGCTTAATTGTCATCAAAATGCTACTTCATTTATTTTATGCAAAATTTATTTTTGTTTTTCTTTTGGCTTTGGCTTAAATATGACTTGAACATGTTTTTGGGTCATTCACTTAACTCCAGTCTGTCTTGGGTGACTCTTCAGTACTTTCTGTACTTCAGTACTTTACAAAAAGCATCTACTAAATCACAATCAAAGACCCGTCTTCACCAGTTAACTTAACACTGTGTTCTTTTTAACCTAATAGCCAATGTGCACATTGTTGTACATTTTTTTGTGATATGAACCATATGTAAAAAAAAAATTACCAGCAATTTGGTGATTGAAGCCAATTTAGCCAATAAAAGCAGATGCTTTTATTCAAAGCAAGGACTGAGTGTTGCCTTCTAGCTCTCACCCTGCAGATACAGCAGTAAAACACATCCTCCCTTGCCTTTCCTTTCCTTTCCTCATCTTGTTTTGGAACCTGCTGACGTCTGACATGCGTTTTATTGCTTTGCAGTTCACAGACGAGAATCTGACGCTCGGTTTCAAAACCTAGTGCGCTGCCTACGTAAGCAACATTTTAAGACATCACTCCCAATCTAAATGCTGTTCCGAAAGGTAGGCAACTCTTAAAATACCTCATTTTGGTGAAATTGCATGTAAGGAAGCTTCAAATGCATTGAAAATGCTATGCAAAATTTTAAAAAAATGAATCTAGAAATGTTGATAATGAATATACTTATATATAAATCATCCTAAATTAATATGCATTGATAAAATATTTATTTTAATCCAATTTGTTATGCATATTAGGATATCCCAGCATGCCTCTCACATCTTCTCTATTGAAATCAATTGTAGACCACGTCTTATTTTTCATGGGTCTTTGACTATACAATATCTGTGGCATGATAGAGTTATGAAGAGATGGATGCTTGAAATATTACTCTTTATTAAAAATGTTTCTGTTTATATTTCTAGATTTATTTTATTTACTTTGTAAGGCATCTGTGCTCAAAACTGGTACAAGAAATTACTCTTATTCTTCTTATTGTTAGTTCCTATTTAAGGCAATGAATTGTGGACAATAGAGAAGATGGACAGTGAGTAAATTAGTTTGCACAAGCTTGTAAATTCAAATCATGTGACCAAGGTTTGAGAATCATGATGAGGTGAAAAGTCACAGTAATGTGTTGAAGAAGGTTTCAGTGTGTTAGACTGTGCTGGACTGTTTGGCTCCAAACTATTTCTCTGCGACTTTTTGTTCTGCAATATTAGGACTATATGAGGTAAAAGTATGTGGTAAAAACAAGCATCCTACACAATGAAGACAGTTAGAGCTGCGTAATTCACTAAATTCATTAAATGTCTAACTCAAGCAGGTTGTTGCTCCCTCTGACCTATAGCATTACTCTATGATAATGTTTTTTGCATTAAATGATGGATTGGAGGGATTTGAATTCTTAAATTGCAATGTCAGTGCAACTGACAGCATAAGCTAACAAAATTAACCTGTAAAGTTGATTTATGGCTGTCATTTGTTTTTTATGCTGTAGTTTCTTAGCAGTGGTGATGTTTTTGTGATCATCTCTTGATAATGTGCCAGTTTCAAGCTCAGTGTTTGGTAACTAATATGCCGTCACATTTCTTACAGCCTGAGTCTTGCAGTGATTGCTAAATTTAATTTATAATGTGAGATAATCCTACAGAAGGGAGTGAGAAGATGGTTAGAATCATACAAGAATTTCTAGAGTTTTACAGTTTCTGAAGAAAGTTTTCCTATGCTATCGCTCGCAGAAAAAAGGTACAAAAGTTGTCACTGAGATGGCACCTTTTCAAAAGGTACTAAAATGTACTACTTGGGTACTACTATGTATTTTTATGGTACTAATATGCCCTCTTTAGGAGTAAATAAGGTAAAAAAAAAAGAAAGTGTACCTTTCAAAGGTACCGTCCCAGTAACAGCTTTTGTACCTTGATTGGCTGCTTACACTCTTAAAAATAAAGGTTCTTTAGGCATCGATGGTTCCATGAAGAAACTTTAACATCCATGGAATCTTTCCATTCCACAAAAGGTTCTTTATAGTGGAAAAAGGTTCTTTAGATTTTAAAATGTTCTTCACACTAAGTAAAATTGTTCTTTTAAAAACTGTTCACTGAAAGGTTCTTTAGAGAACCAAAGATAGTTCTTCTATCCCTCAGGCCAGCCGAGATGTCAAGTCAAGTCACCTTTATTTATCGAGCGCTACAATACTGATTGTGTCAAAGCAGCTTTACAGTGTTAAACAGGAAAATAGTTTGTCAATAATGCAAGAAGACAATAAGTGATCATTGATGATTCAGTGATGTCATCATCCAGTTCAGCTCTCTTTCAATAGTGTCTGTGCAATCAGTCAAGTGTCCCCAACTTAGCAAGCCTAAGGCGACGGTGGCAAGGAACCAAAACTCCATCGTTGACAGAAATGGAGAAAAAACCTTGGGAGAAACCAGGCTTAGTCGGGGGGCCAGTTCTCCTGCATGGTGTTTTAATTCCAGGCTGCAACACAGGTCAGATTGAGCAGAGCACTCATCTGGTTCCCGTGGTCTTGTCCCGATGTCCACAGGGCATCTGTCTCTGGGGCGCATCTAGGTGGAAGGAATTTGTTCAACCCCTAGTACACTCTTATAATTGCACCAAGAATGACACCACAGGATTCTCCCCATACCAACTGATGTTTGGTCGGCAACCGAGTCTTCCCCTTGACCTTGCATTTGGCTTGACCCCCAGGAACTCTGGTAAAGTGACTCACTCAGAGTACGTAAAGAAATTGAAGGAGAGTCTTCAAGAGAGCTACAGACTAGCCATTGAACGGAGTGACAGAAACGCACAAAGGAACAAACAGCGATATGACCTCAAAGTGAGGGAATCCATTCTAGAGTCCGATGACAAAGTGCTCGTAAGGAATGTGGGAATTCGTGGAAAGCATAAAATAGTTGATAAATGGAGCAAGACAGTGTATCAGATTGTGAAGCAGGTTGACAACTCACCTGTTTATGTTGTTGTACCTGTGGACTCAGAAGGTCCAGAGAGAACCCTGCACAGGGATTTACTTTTACCCTGTGGATTTCTGTCTACTTGTAAAGATGGATCTACAAGAACAGAATCTCCACCGAGGATGGAGAGTTTTAGTGTACCCCAGGATGCTCCTACGGATAAGGTAGATGATGTTTCAGATCGCATTCCAGAGGATCATGTAGTAGAATACTACTCGCCACAGTCACTGTCTTGGATCGAAACAATTGACCTCCCGCTTCCAAACCACCAAGTGATTGAACCAGAGGGAGAAGTATGTAGTTTGAAAGAAGAAACTACTGAACTTGAAAAGATGTGTCCTCTGCAGTCTCAGGAAAAAGCTAGGACATCTGAGCATGAGGGTTATGTGGAGTTCACATTAAGCCCGGAGGCTCAACCATTCTATCCGCAGATAACACCAGTCTTGACTTTTTTTTCCTTCCTGGAAGGACTTGACCTGACTATATATATATAGAAAAAAGGGACAAACAACAACACAAGGAAAAGACTTTCTGAACAGTGTTTGGGGAAACATTTCTTTTATTGGTCACACCAAACAGGCCTGATTGCATTTCCTTTTAGTTCTGTTGACTGTTTGCAAACTTTGAACTATTTTCAATTGAGGGTACCAATACAAATCATTTTCTTCTTTCACAAGTTGTAGTGGAATTTCTGTCTCAAATCCTCCTTACGAACTTAGATGTTAACTATACTGTCACACTACTGTGCCCATTCATCCTGATCAGTTCATTTAGGACCTCATACTAGAATGATACAACGGGTTACAGTAGCATCACATCACATGTGTTAACAAGATGTTCACTGCTGGACTGGAGTGGTGTGGATTACTTGTGGATTATTGTGATGTTTTTATCAGCTGTTTGGACTCTCATTCTGACGGCACCCATTCACTGCAGAGGATCCATTGCTGAGCAAGTGATGCAATGCTATATTTCTCTAAATCTGATGAAGAAACAAACTCATCTACATCTGGGATGGCCTGAGAGTGAGGACATTTCAGCAAATTTTCATTTTGGGTGAATTATCCCTTTAAGCATTTACTTAAAGAAATAGTTTTTGATACTCAAAAAAGACATGCATGTGACATAGGAACACTTGAAATATAGGCATATATTTAATAGAAGTCATATGCACTTCTTTTAAGTTAATGTTATTGTATTTGTTTGGTTATTTTTTTATTTGTTTGTTTGGAGATTTACAGATTTGGTCACTATAGACTGTCATTGTATGGAAAAGAACTGAAGTTTTTTGTGATCAATCAAAGAAAAAAAGTCATGCAGTTTTGGAGCAACATGAGGGTGAGTAAAATGGTGAACTATTCCTTTAAATCCTGAAATATCCTGTGTCTTTGGGTAGAGCTCCCCAACTGTGCTGATCATATCATAAATTAGGAAATCAGAATCTCATTAGATGTATAGCCAAGCTATATTATTCTGGAATGAAGGTTAGGAAGTACGACTCAAAAGGTGAATTTACCATAAATGACTGGATTCCAACAAGCGTCAAAAGAGAATCAATAAAAAGCTCTAGGAAAAAAAAAAGAGTTCCTTCACAAGTCTACACTACCAGTCAAAGCTTTGGAATAATTAAGATTGTTAATGTTTTTGAAAGAATGCTCACCAAGGCTACATTTATTGGATGAAAAATACAGTGATATTGTGAAAACGTATTACAATTTAGAAGAACTATTTTCTGTTGTAATATATTTTAAAATATAACTTATTCCTTTGAATTTTCAGCATCATTACTCCAGTCTTCAGTGTCACATGCACTGTAAAAAAAATTCCGTAAAATTTACGGTAAAAAGGTCTTTTTCACTTCCAAAAACGGTATACTACCCTAAAATTACATGTAATGTTCAATACAGTTTTTCACCGTATATAGTAGGGGAATTTACCGTTAACCATTTAACAGGTTTTTACTGTAGCATTTTTACAGTCTTTTACCGTTAAATTCACGGTAAATTTTTACAGTGTGGTCCTTCAGAAATCATTCAAAAACATGTACACCACAATAATAGACTTTGCACAGTGAGGAAATCCAATCTGGAAGTTGTCCAGTCCTTTGTGTTCATTCTCAACCACTGTAAATCAAACAGAACTGATTACCATTTTTCCATTTCAACCTCATGTGACCTTATTAAACTGATAGTTCACTCAGTGATGATAATGTCTTCATTTACTCACTCTCATGTTATTTCCGTATGACTTTCCTTCTTCCTGGGAGCGCAAAAGGAGACTTTTTGAAATATCTTCATGTCCGTTTTTGAAGCATAAAGGACATAAACCTCATTAGTCATTATAATATGATAAAGTGACTGTTTCTATGGAAATGCATCAGACAGTAAACTTTTTTTAATTGCTACTATGACCTCAAGAAACTTCCCTTTCCAACATGTTTCGCAACCAGACTGTGGTGAAAGTCTTGTTTTATCATGATGCTATAATAACGTCGGAGCGAACAGCAGTGAATGAGTGTGTGTAAGTGAAGTTCGTCTGCAGTGAGTAACTGTCTGTCTTGCAGCAGCGCTCGTTTCTGCAGTCGTGAGTAACTCGCACTGACTTCACTGCTGACGTGCTTCTGGTGACAAAACCACACGAGAGCTGGATTCGTTATAAAACATATGAACATTTAATAGTTTTAATAGTCTGTTCAAGAGAGTCTGTGTGCAGGGTGTAGGCCTAGTAAAGTCTCATAATTTCTCCAGAATTCTTTGCTCAATGAAAGTTCATCTAAAAATAACTGTTCTCTGGTAATCAACAGTATGTCACAGACAGTGTTATTTTAGTATTATCCACTGTTAAATAAAGTTTACTAACTACAGTAAATCAAGTACCTGTGCACGCCGTTGTTGTTGCCTTGTTGTTGTAGCCTTGGTGTTGCCAGACGCGCTGCAATGTTGATCCTGCGCGCAATTCTCAAAACATCCACAAGATGGCGGCGTTTATCGGTGAATCCGATATTACAAAACCGATATCCGAATATTGTGAAATGCTTAAATATCTGGAAAAATATCGGTAAATCGATATATCGGTCGATCTCTAATTAAAATTAAATATTAGAATAAGTAATAATGTGTTGTTTCAACTTAAAATGATCAAAGAATTTAGTTTAGTTCACTTTAGTTTAATTTAAGTTGGATATTTAAGTTATCTCAACAAATTTAAAATTATAATTGCAGCAACATTTTTTTACAGTGTATGATAATATTAATAATATTTTTTTTTTTTCAGTTTTCATTTTATTTATAGTTCAAGTAATTTGATGTTATTTTTTTTATATTTCTGCATATCTTTAAATTAATTTTATTTCCTGTTTTCATAATTTCCGTTAATACCCAAAACAACATTTTCATTTTTTGGTTTAAGATTTTCATCAAATATTTATATTTTATTTTATTTAAGCTTTAATTTATCATTAATTTTTTTATCTAAAATAAAATTGTAATAAAATTTATACAACTATTTTTAATAGCTATTAATAATAGTTGTTCATTATAAATTGATTATAATTAAGTTATTACAAGTTTTTAAAATACTTTTAGTTACAACAATAACAACACTGATTGAAGGTCATACAATATTAAACATTACTTTAAATTTCAATGTTATCACTTTTTGAATCCATGTAGCCTACACACATTTCATTTGTAAATATTTACGTATAGATGGCATTAAACGTATTTATATTTGCAAATCCATAAATATTTATCTGCAGAAATTTTTGGGCTTCTCAAATGGAGAACAAAATACGTAATGCACCATTTTTGAAAATAAAAAGAGAGAAATTTGTATAAATTAGTCAAGTTCCCATAATTCATTCCAAGTCAGAACCTATAAGCTTTTCTACCATTTCCTGTTTCACACTTGACTTTTTTGCAGCTTGACATAATTTACTATGACCATCGCTGAATAGAAAACAGTCTTGGGAAGAACGCTGATCTCAAACAGATATTTCTGCTTGTAGTTCATTGCGTAGTGAGAACATCCAGTTTTATTCTGGAAGCAGTTGTTACTATTCCAGGATCAGCGCTTTCCAGATGGAAAGAAAAAAAAGACCTAAAATAAAAAAAGTTACAGTGATTTTAGCAGACAATCCAAGAATCTGATTTGTTTTCTAAAATAGCTCAAGTGTCTAAGCATCTAAACTATCTTCTTTTGTGCTCTGCAGAAGAAAGTCCTACAGGTTTGGAATGACATGAGGGTGAGTAAATGATGACAGATTTGTTCATTTTTGGCTGAGCTATATTGTCAGGAGCCAAATGTGTGATTGGGACAAAGTAAAAAATTATGCAGAATGTTGGAGGATTTGCAGTCTGAAGATTTGTGTATGTTCTCTGATATGGTGCACAATAGTGTTTTTGTTTGAGCAACCCGAGTTCAAATCCGGCTCTGGTAATCTCTGATCCCACCTCTCTGGATTCTTCCTGTCACCGCTTTACTTTTCAATAAGGAATCAAAATAAAATGCAGAATATAGTTTCATGATTTTCTCAGTTCACCAGGTGTGGGTAAATACAAAATGTTTTGGACCCTGCTTAAAGGAATAGTTCTCCCAAAAATAAAAATTCCTTCACTTGCTCATCAGTGGATCCTCTGCAGTGAATGGGTGCCATCAGAATGAGAGTCCAAACAGCTGATAAAAACATCACAATGATCCACAACTTAAAAACGTCTTAATGATGGATTTACATTACAATGATGGAAGACTTTAACTGATGGACTGGAGTGCTGTGGATTGCTTGTGGATTATTGTGATGTTTTTATCAGCTGTTTGGACTCTCATTCTGGCGGCACCCATTCACTGCAGAGGATAATTGCACATTCATAAGTATGTGCGTTCTCTGGTAATCAAACCAGTGACTTTGACTCTACCAGCTGAGCTACAGGAATTCCTCAACAAAAGTCAAACACAATGCTTTTCCCTATAGACGTGTTTGCTTTACTGGACATGTATAATAGAACTATACATTCTCAATACAAGCAGGGTTTTCCTGTTTCTTGTTTGGCGCTCTTGCTGCCATTGGAAAGTTGAGGCACTAAAGCGGAGCACATCCGTAACTGTTAAAGCTCTTGAAAAGGGACAATACAGTAGTTCTCCTTGCTCTTTAGCGGTTGTACTTGGGGTTAGGAAATGACTCTTTCCCTAAGGAAGTTCACTTTTTCTGATCTAATGATGATTTAAGAACTATGGTTTTAAATAACTGTACAGCATCTGCATGCTCCATTTGGCCAAGCTATTGTTTTTAATGATGTCTCCTCTGAGAAACAGCATTGAAAATCGTTTCGTATTAGACATCATTTCTCAACGGTGCTGTAAAGTTCATGGATGTATTCATGGAAGCTGGTGACAGGTTGTTGATGTGAGCTAAACACATGTTAACACAAAAGCACTGATGTTCTGGGATTTGTTTGTATGCGTATTTAATAAGAAATGTTACACTTCTCAGTGATTTATACTTTGGTTTTCACTTTTGGCTACATTTTATAAGTCACATTTCGTTTTGGTAGAACTGCACAAAATAATTTCTTCAACTTTGACATACTTATTGAAAGTTACTGTATTGAAAATGACTACTAGGAAAGATATTCAATGAAAACATCTATGTTGCATGTCTTGATTTATCCATCAGGTATAAATTAGTGTCACACATTTAATTAGTGCGATCTGCAAATCAATCTGGAAAGTGGAAAGCAAAAAAATAAAATAAAATAAAAATCCAGAACATTAAAAACAGATGGGGGTTTTGTTTGTTGACTCTTTATAACGCTGTAACCTGAAATAAAGACTGAACATTTAAGAATCTAATTCATCCAATAAAATGAAACCAAACTTCTCAAGACTTTATAATTGTTACAAAATGAAACCGTAGCTTATAAACCTTAAGTAGCCTACTTTAGTGCAGTTCCAGAAATTTGGAGATGCAAAACGCCGGTCAACATTTTTTTTATGGGAGATGCACATGTAAGTGCACACAGTAAGTTTACATATCTAAATGTTTTAATATATAGTTGAAGTTTCACAAATAACATAAAAGTGTTGAAGATGATAACAGCATAAAGTGAAATTGTATGAAATGTGCTTTAATATTGGCAATTTGGGAGTCAGTGGAATTGTTTGACTAAAATTATAAGTCATGTCAGAGACACTTTTCACCTTCTAATTCATTCCTTTTTTCTTTTTTGTAGTTGAATAAGTCAAGTATGAGATTGTGCTCACTTTGAACAAACCCCTAAATTAAAAGTTATGTTAAAAGTTAAAAAAGAGTTATTGATTTAAAAAGCTCAAACATAATTTTGATGAGTTGTGTTGACATCATATTTATCATTGGATCAATTAAATATTGTGTGTAATGTAAACTTACAATTCTGCATTAATTGTTTTTTTTTTATACTAATTTGTTTAATAAACCTCAACATCACAAATGTTATATTTCAAAACAGATCTAGTTTAAACTGAGAGCAGATTGTCAAAACATGCTCAAATGCATAAAGCTTGCGCTTACAGGCTGAGGATGGCAGTAATCAGCAAGAACGTCTGGACTTCATGCTTTCGGGCCGTGCCATCTCTGTTTTTGGACAAGAAGCTGGCATTTGCTCAATGATAGCTGTTTCCTCAATACATCTTCCAGCTGTCACACACAAGGTCTTTTTCAGAGTTTGAAGGTTGACTTTGAATTGCATTAAAGGTGTGTGATTTAGGCTATGTTCAATTATTAACTTAGGCCCGTTTGTAATGGAGGCCAGCTGTGCTGTGCAGGTAAACCTCACTCCCCTGATCTCAAGAGGTGCAGTGACTGATGCTAGAGGCTGTGGTCTTTAGCCTTCTTGTTAGTGCGCCCGCCTCCTATGCCAGCAACCTGGGTTCGAGTCCCGCTCGGAGCGGGTGCAAATAGGACCCGGGGAGGGGTTACATTGGTGCCGTGACCCGGATGTGAATGAGGTTTAGGGGGGTGAGTGTAACGGAGGCCATCTGCTAGGTGCTGTGCAGGTAAACCTCACTCCCTTGATCTCAAGAGGTACACTAGTGACTGACGCTAGAGGCTGCGGTCTTTAGCGTCCTTGTTTTGTGCACCCGGCAACCCGGGTTCGAGTCCAGCTCAGAGCAGGTGCGAGTAGGACCCGGGAGGTTACATGTTCACTCCAAGAATGATACACAGTATTAGCATCCACACCAACACACGATAACATTCTGTTTACTAGCTATAAGCGCTAGCTGCAGTTTAAATTTTGTCGTCACGGTCTTTAAATGAGAATGGAATCTGATTGGCTGTCAATGTTTTTATCGTTCATCAGCTGAAAAAATCGTTTTGATTCCTTTACCGTTATCGTTACTGTTACCATCCTTGGTAGGAACGGGACTTTACAAAACGTATTTTCCCACCGATGAACGATAAAGCAGTTAAAGCGCGCGAGCATTTAAAGTGGCAGAGACAAAACTAGCACGAGCTTGTAATAAACAGAACTTCACCGTCCATTGCTGTGGACGCTAATACAGTTATCGTTGTTGTTTTTGAAGTGAACGGGCTGTCCAATGAGAAACCTGGTTATACAGTTCTGTTTGGTTGTGCTAATGGAGCAGAAATGACACATTCACCATTAAATCAGAGAAACTCAAACACTGTGTCATTTCTAAAGACACTCATGATCACTCATCTGGATTTGTGTAATGGGACCATCTGCTCTGAGACAGGAGGGCTTTTCCAAACAAAATGTGAATAGTTTATTGAAGAAACCATCTGTTAGTCTTTCTCTGGAAGTTTGTCTAGGATTAATGTGGATTTGTTGTTATTTTTCCTGTAGCTCAACTGGCAATGAAAATCATGGGTTTGGTTCCAGGGGGAACATAAACTTGTTCAATTTATGAACTGTATACCTTGAGATCACTTTGGACTCAATATGGCTGCAATAAATTGTCCAGAAATACAGTAAAAACAGTAATATTGTCACATATTATTATAATTCAAAATAAGTGTTTTCTATTGTATTACAGTATATTGTAAAATGTAATTATTTCTGTGATCACAGCTGTATTTTCAGCATCATTACTCCAGTCTTCAGTGTCACATGATCTTCAGAAATCATGATAATATACTGATTTATTGCTCTAGAAACATTTCTGATTATTATCAATGTTGAAAACAGTTGTGCAGCTTCATATTTTTGTGGAAACTGCGATGCATTTTATTTTTTAGGTTTTTTGGATGAATAGAAAGTTCACAAGAACAGCATTTATTTTAAATAGAAATCTTTTGTAACATTTTAAATGTCTTTACTGTCACTTTTGATCAATTTAATGCATCCTTGATGAATAAAGGTATTCATTTATTTCCAAAAAAAATTTAAAAAAAATAATAATCTTACTAACACCAAACTTTAGAATTGTAACGATTACTTTAAAGAAGAAAGTTTCTGACAGCAGCTACACATAAATCCTTGGAAACGAGTAAAGTTAGAGGCTGATGGGCCTCCAAAGCCCCGGATCGCTGAAATGTGCAATGTGATTCATGGCTCAGTCCTTCCATTACAGATACGCTTCACACTCCAAAAAAAAAAGTATTTATGTTTGTAGAACAAGACGGCTGGTTATGTGCCAAATGTTAATATTTAGAGTTAAGGAGTTACAGAAGTTTAAAAATGACAATCACATTGCATTAAAGAATTAAATGGTGCAGTCAGTATAAAATGTTTGTAATTTATTACAGAAACTTCATCCAGAAGGCCGGCCACACACTGACATGTACTGCGTGGTATGAAGACCATGCCCGAGTCATTTCCTCCCATCAGTTTCAATCCGTCAGAGACCGCCGGACACAGACTCCAGACAGAAGAGCAGCCGCCGCGGCCCTTTATACTCAAGCCAAGTTCAGTCACATGATGTTCTCACTTTGAGTGTTTTTATGGGCTGAGAGAGTGAAGGAGATGCCTGTTATTCTTCCCGGACAACTCATTCATTTGAACATAGGCTATATCAACAGATTTTTTTTTTCTTGCACATGCAATTCTTTAGAGTAGTTGTGCTTTATCTCAGTCTAGTTCAGTTGCACAGTCTTGTTTTCTCTTGCAGATCAAAACTTTCTTGAAAACTGGAAGCACTTTGCAATAAGGATCCATTTATTGACATTAGTTAACTATAGGGCCTACTAGTTGAGGAAGGAAGTACAACCTCTGCTGGGCCTTTTCTAAAATTCTATAATAGACTATTTTAATATTCCAGACTCACAATAGGCCTAGTGTTGTTAACCAAAACAATGATTTGATATTTTTGTGTTTGCTTACTTTTAACTGTTTCTTCAATTGATTTGTGTTTTATGGTTGAAAAGCCATAAATCAATAGGATACGTAATCATTAAAAAGCCATAATCAATAATAATAATCCAAATTAATAACGGTGTAAATGTTCAGCTGTTTTTAATGCTTTAAACTTTTTAAAATTGTAAACAACTTAAAAAATTGACTTGGCATTTTATAAATCTTAAAACTGTTTTCTTTATGAAATGCATTTCAGAGCCTTTTGTTTTGGTATTAAATGATGTAATGAAATGATTTCACTGGTGCATCACTAATGCGTGATGTAATTTCGTAAAATGTGGCGACATCATCATCATATTCTTTTTCGAATTATTTTTGTTTTTATGGTAACTTGGCAACCAAGTGCGCTTCTCCACCCAAACAGCGCATCGCAAACCCTGGCTGAACGCTCGTGCTTCATCACATTATGTCACAACCACGGGGAACACGCGCTGATTTAACCGTGTTTCCTTTTGTTTTCACACCGCACAGTTCTCCTCGCTGATGCATGCCGATGTTTCTGAGCTGTGATTGAGAACAGATGCTTCGGCCTCTCGACCTCGTAGAAAAACAGAGATTATTGCGTTCCAAGAAAACCCCTACAAACCCTGCTATTGCAAAACCTGATTATTAATGCACATGCCACACCACATGAGCCGAATATCTACTTTTATGTCTGTATGTGTCCTCAAAGCATGCATGAAGATTGCATTGAATTTCTTTCCTTTATTGCTACTTGTTTTTGATTATTAGTAGCAATAAACTCTGAACACATCACTTTGAAACCATCAGGTTAATGCCAGTGTTGTCTATAAATCCTCTTGGCTTTTCAAAACAGGACACAATTGCAATAAATTATTTGAATGACTAATATTTGCCACTTTTTTCGTGCTTTTATTCTTTTCCTTTTTGGGACATGTTTTCTGCATTTGAATGAGAAACGGGAAAATGTTAGGAAAGTATGTTCAAAACGCTGGCTGTAAAACATTTAAGAGCTCTAAAAGAGCAATACTGGATGTCAAAACTAAAGAAAAATATAATTGAAAAGAGGCAAATGAATGCTTTATAGTATTTGTATAGTGATGTTTTTAATCAAGTCCACCCACAGAACTGTGAACAATACTCTCCTGTCTGACATGCTAGGAAAATGTCCAGCCAAAAGTTTGTTTGCATGAATTTTTTGAGGTGCATCTCATAACATCTTGCAAGCTTTTATGGCAGCAGCAATGTGATGAAATGTTGAAGGAATAGTTCACTAAAAAATTAAAATGTGCTTAAAATTTACTCAACTCAAGGCCATTCATGATGACTTCATAATAACGTCTAATAACTTCATACCCCATTGAACTAGTGCCTGTAGTCTGACCCAGACTGAAGCTTGAGCAGAAGTGGCGTGTAAAAGACCCTCCAAAGATCTGTTTTGGAAAGAACTTTTGTTTTCATCTGGTGTCAGGAAACAATCAAATATATTATCAGTTATGGAGCCGTCAAGACCATTGTGTCACATTCCTGTAAACAGAATGTTAATCATTATGAAAATATTGAACTAACTGTATGGTCAGTCTGAAAGTGAAAAATAGAAAAAAAGATGAGCACTGAGGAGATTAGATAGCACTCAGTTTGAGAGAAACAAATCATTTGGTTGAAGACATGAGAGTTGCTTAATTCACATAAGCATGCCATGTGAAGACTGCGGTAGTAAAAAGGATCTTTGGCAGAACATGCATTTGGATATTAGGCCTCATACTAGGGCTGCCACTAACGACTATTTTTATTTCGATTAATCTATCGACTAATCTATCGATTAATCTAGACGATTAATTTCCCACACAAAAAAAATCTACAATTTTACTTAAGAATATTTTATTAAACTATATTTTATTAAACCAAATGAAATCCACATTTCTATGAAATCATGTTTTTAAAGCAAAAGTAAAGTGCATCCATCTCATAGTCCAAATCACTGAAATCAAAGTTCAGTATTATAGTGTAAGAATGACAACATATCCACGTGTTCTAGTCTACTAATAATAAAATTATAATTAAAAAACACTTTTTCAAAGGAGTATTTACCAGAAATTTTATTTACCAGAATTTATTTAGGAGAAAAATGTAAATGTGCAGTATTTCTGAAAAAAAAA
>NW_015661875.1:391317-392322 GCF_001515625.1 Sinocyclocheilus rhinocerous | reverse complement strand
TACTTAAAATGCATATATAATAGCAATGAGGCAATAATAATTAGTTCAAATAAAGTATCAAAAGCAAGAAATCATATGGTTTTATTGAACAAAACTGTTAAAATATATAATGTATTATAAACAATAGAGCTAATGTACAGTACGCAGTACAACAAAGGCCTGCAGAGGGCGTCTTCGGCATAGGTTGGTATATTAACATTATATCAGTTAATGAAATTATGGTATTTAACTGTAAATTTAAGATAAAACCGAAAAACCTAAAACGTTGCTACCGTATTTTTTACGGTAAAATTCTGGCAACCACAGCTGCCGGTTTTTTACCGTAAATTTTACGGACTTTTTTTTACACATTTTTCTACAATTTACTATGGATTTTGTATATTATATATATTGTACATATAAACTTATAGCCTAAAGTTATCATTTCAATTATATAGTTGTGTGTATTGTTTGCTTAATATTCCTAATAGATTTGATAAAAATCCAAACATAAAATGTTATACACAAAATATCTAAATCCAAATAAAACATTTTTTAAAAGTATTTATGTGAATATATACAGTATATACCGGTATATATATAGTCACATGATTAATAATGACATATATTCAATGATATATTATTATATTCATTGAATATACATGTATTGTTTTTATGTGTAATGTTTAAATTCGAGTAAAACATTAATTATATGAATTATGTATGTACACATATATATAGTTTAATATTCCTAATACATTTTATAAAAATCCAAAATCTAAATATAAAATTTTATACACAAAGTATCTAAATCCAAGTAAAGCATTTTTAAAATTATTTATTTGAATATATATATATATATATAGTCACAAGATTAATAATTACATATATTCAATGATATATTAATATGTTAATTAAATATACATGTATTGTTTTTATACGTATTGTTTACATGCGAGTAGAACAATAATTATGTGAATTAATTATATATGTATTGTATACATATATATATATATATATATATAT
>NW_015661875.1:380028-391281 GCF_001515625.1 Sinocyclocheilus rhinocerous | reverse complement strand
TATATATATATATATATATATATAGTTTAATATTCCTAATACATTTTATAAAATCCATATATATACTCACATAATTCATAAATAAACAATGTGCGTTGTGTGCGTAATATAAATAAAACAATATAATATAAAACATCGAAATTTAAAACACATTTGCATTTAATTATAATGTTATTTTTCATAATAATAGTATAATAATTAAAATGATATACTTATTTATGAGTGCATAATATATTAACAGATTTTACTGATATATTTAAGTATGTGCTAAGTGTCGCTGTGAGGAGGAGCGAGCGCGTGCTCCTGTTACTGTAAGCACACGTCAGCAGTAGAGACCTCCTCATTCTCTCAGCACGTTCTCTTCCTGCTTCCAACTTTGTTGCACATGACACTTTATGAGGGTGAGTAGCTCGCGCTTTACAAACAACCAGACTTACGACAAAATATCATCATCAGCATCTGACGCTTCGCTTTATGTGTCGCGTGTTTATTCCGCGCTTTCAGAGGACAAAACTCACTCATGAACTTCTCTTGACAGAACGATGTCCGCGTTTCACCTGAACGCTCGCGGTGGAAATGCCCGGATTGTGTCCACAACAGACGCGTAACAAGCAGCATATGATCCACAGCTTTTGATTTCCATCGTGCTTTTGACTGTGAAAATGAGATTCCGGTTGTTGAAGAAGAACTTTATTGCGTTCCTTGTCATTTTAATTGTGTTTATAATGTTGTTTTACACCATACGACGGACTAAAGATGAAGCAAACGTGGAGGTGACTGAAAAAGAGATCTCTCAGACTGCTATAATGGTTAAATTTGACTATGAGACCATTGAGAATATGAGGAAGTCTGTCTATGACAGCAACTACCGCCAGTTCATTCAGAATGGAGACAAGTTTCCATTGGATCCCGAGGTGGTTGTCGTCGTGCAAGTCCACAATCGTCCGGCGTACCTCAAAATGCTCATACAGTCCTTGGAAAAAGTCACTGGAATACAGAACACGCTCGTGATATTCAGTCACGACTATTTCTCGGAGGAAATTTCCGGTATGGTCAAAGGAATCACCTTTTGCAGGGTCCTCCAGATCTATTTCCCCTACGGCATCCAGCTGTATCCCAACGAATTCCCAGGACAGGGTCCTCAAGATTGTCCGAGAGACATATCGAAGGAGGACGCCATAAAAAAGGGCTGTTCGAACGCGGAGCACCCGGATTCGGACGTACACTACAGGGAAGCGTCCATCACCCAAACCAAACACCATTGGTGGTGGAAGCTGCATTTCGTGTTCGAGCGAGTGAGGGTTCTTCTGGGATACAACGGCTTTGTCGTGTTCATCGAGGAAGACAACTACCTTCTCCCAGATTTCCACGAATACTTCAAATCCATGACCGAGCTCAGGAAAGCCAAATGCGGGGATTGCGACGTCCTCGCCGTAGGCAACCATGACGGTTTATCAGGCTTCCACGAGTTTTCCAGCAAAACTGAGACGGCAGGATGGCTGTCCACCAAGCATAACATAGGAATGGGCATCTCCAGAGAGCTCTACTACAAACTGATGGGATGCAATCATGCATTCTGCACCTATGATGATTATAACTGGGACTGGACCCTGCAGAGCTTGTCTGGTACATGCATCTCCAAACCTCTCAAGGTTCTGGTGGCTCTTGGAAGTCGGGTTCTTCACACGGGAGATTGCGGCCTGCATCAGAAGGAGGATTGCCGGCCGGAAAAGTCTCAGGAGAGGGTGGATGCGGCGCTTAAAGAGGCACAATCGGCGCTTTTCCCACAGGTTTTGACCTTGACAGACCACGGGCCGGTGGAGCATCAGCCTCACATGAAGAACGGAGGATGGGGGGACGTTCGCGATCACACGCTGTGCATCAACTACGCAGCTCGACTCTGAGCTGGACGCTTTCACTTATGACCGATTAAGTGCCATTCAGAATATCAGGGTTACATGTTGCAGGTTAAAGGTTTTGCTTTCACCAAAAATAGGAAAATGCGAGCTATAATGGTGTGTATATTGTGCTAAATGTGGATGAATCTCACAAAAAACAGGTTGAATTTTTCATAACAAAATCAAAAGACAAAAATTCTCATTACTGTAGAATGTTTTTTTTTCTACTTTTTTGTAATTCCCATACTAAAAATAAATAAATAAATATATTAAAAAAAATAAAAATAATAATAATAATTTGGAGTATGTTTTACAAGAAAATACTATTTCAGTCTTTTTGAAAATGTCATGTTTAATTCAATGTGTTAGTGCCCATTTTATTGTAATTATTTGTGAAATTTACTAGCAATTTCTGAGTAAAAGTTGTTTCAGAAAATTGCTAGTAAATTTCACAAATAATTACAAAGAAACATTAATTAACCATGAGATTTTGAAGTAAAAAAAAGACTGAAATTGTGTTTTTCTTGTAATCTTACAACTTGTTTATATTTTATAGTAAAAAATTTACTGTAATTTTCTTTTATTTAAATGAGCATGCATTAAAGGCCAGTACACTGTTATAAACTAAGTTAATAAAGCAAATATTATTGGAGCACATTTTACAAGAAAATATAATTTCAGTCTTTCTACTTCAATGTGCAGTTTCTTTGTAATTAATTGTGAAATTTACTAGCAATTTCTGAGTGAAAATAGTTTCTACACCAATTTTTTGAGTGTACGACAAATAACACCATGATAAATGAATGCTTTACCATTTCAATGATGTATCACTGACTTTATGATCATGAGAATTTGTAGTTGAAAATGTGCTTAATTGTGTTGAAAATCTCACAACACTAATAATATGGTAATAATAATAATTGATAAAACTGGCTTTATTTTTATACATATAGCACAGAAATATGTTAAAAAATCACTTCTTGTTTGGTTTTGTGGTGAAATGTGACCCGAATATGTTTCCTGAGATTCATGAGGCCATTAGCAGATTTACATCATTGAAATATTACTGACACTGTTGAACATAAGGAAATTGTTCAAGTCAAAAAGAAAACAGTTTATTTTTCCTGTAAAAGAAAAATCATAAACCTTCCAGCAAACAGCATGCAGATGGGAGTTCATCGTAAATGACAATAGTTTGAATGTGACGTTCCTTCTGTCTTCCGTTACTGGCGTTTCTCCAAAACAGAAGCTCTTTCGGGTTGTTTTATATTTTTTAACATTGGGACATATTTTGGTGGTGTATTTAGATGTGTGAGTTTGTGTTCAATGTGCCTTATAAACATTCTTACATTTGCATATGTCTATTTGCATATGTGCTTTCCATCCTTTCTAATAATCATAATTTTTTTTTTTTTTTTTTTTTGACATGTTGTCTTACACTGTGTTTGATATCTTGCGTAAATGTATGTGGAAGACAGGAATGACTGCACAGTATTTTGTATGCAACTTTTTTAAAGTTTAGATCTGCTATTTTCATTAGTTAAACGGGGTTGGCTCCAGACGTTTATCCATAATCACTGTGAACTGCATGCAACCAACTTTCCCAACTGAGACACTCGGTGGAAGTTAGGGTCACAGCAGCATAAACTTGCCTGGGATGGAAGAATTATATAAGTTGTGAAATGTTACATTTACAGCCTTGACATGATGCCAAAGAAACTCACCTTTGTGCTTGGATTGGAGAGTTTTGAAGGTACAAAGGTGGACCTCGTGTTTTTTTCCCAGCTGACCTTCTCTGTGTGTTTCCTTTCTGTGATTTCCGTTATAGCTTTATGAAGGAAAAGCTGACATGCTCAAAAGAGTTGCCAAATGTTTTTGTGGAAATGGATCTGAAATGCATTCTTTTATTCTGTTTTGACTGGAGTGAATACTGTATGTGTGAGTGCGTATGAGAGAGAGATTGCTTGCTCTAGTGATCGTTTTCTTTTGTACGGGTAAGAGAGTGAAACGTATGTCTGTTTTACAAAATCAAATCATAATGCTATCTCTAAAAGCCATATTCATATATGTTCTTTAAGCTTTGAGCCAAAGATGCATTGATCATGTCGGCATGTTCAGGAGTGTATATACTGAATCACATCTGTGTAATTCTATTGCTTTATTTTGGGTACTGCTTTTGATGATTTTCTGTTGTTTTTGAATGTTTGACATTTTAAAACTGAGTTTGTTTATAATATATCGCGTGAATAATATCATATTCTGTATTTGTGTCTCTTTAATATAAAGGTATAAACATCTTCAGTAGTGCCTGACCTGTGTTTAGACACTGGCAGAGCAGGAAAATAATTCATATCAATTTCATCAATATTTTATTAGACTTATAGTTTAGCCTACGTCATAATGATCAGGCTCTGTTTTCTTTGTCTGTTGCTGTTTGTCTTACTGTAAGCTCTGTTCAGATAAGATAACCGTCATTTGTTTAGGCTTACTTTCAGAGAGGTTTAAAGAGCCACACTTTTTTTTTGTTTGAAAATAAGAATTTTACTTTATATGTGCATCAAGATCATAACCCTAAGAAAATGATGACCAAAAGTAATATTTTAGATAGTATTGTACAGAAAAATATGACAAAACAAAAAAAAATTCTGAAGTCAATCACTAGGGGTCGCTAGATATAGCTACTAAACCACTCACTATAGAAAAAAATTATAAAAAAATTATATATATATAGTAAATATGAAATGGTAATTGAGACACAAAGTAAATACAGTAAAGCAAGACACAAAATACTTACCATTATTAAAAATGACTGCGACGGTGTCGCTAATTTGTCAAATAGGTCTAAAAAAAATTATTGAATATTTTAAATTAAATAGCTATTTACTGATATTTATTATTATTATTTTTTAATTCCAGACATATTACAGCCAATGAACATGAGAGTAGTCATTTCCAACATATAGTATAGAAAAATATTGAATATAGACTACAATATGAAGAAAATGAGAATGTACAGTAAAAATCTAATACAAGTAAAAAAAAAAATTATTATTGTTAAGAACGCTGTTAAAACGGCGCGCACAGCGTTATCACATGATACGTGTTACTTTTCTCAGCGTTGATCAGGATGACACAATCACAGGCGTTTGTGCTTAATCGATGAGGGTTTTAAAAATAAAATAAAATTTTATTGAAATTGCTGCCCTCGTTTCAACTTCTAAGGCAGGTAGTAACCTGTGAAATGTAATTTAAAATTAAATTTACAAATGTTTCTATTAAGGCAAAAAACGTATTTGCATTGATATGCTGCTCAATGAAGAATTCGATTATTATTGTTAAGAACGCTGTTAAAACGGCGCGCACAGCGTTATCACATGATACGTGTTACTTTTCTCAGCGTTGATCAGGATGACACAATCACAGGCGTTTGTGCTTAATCGATGAGGGTTTTAAAAATAAAATAAAATTTTATTGAAATTGCTGCCCTCGTTTCAACTTCTAAGGCAGGTACTAACCTGTGAAATGTAATTTAAAATTCAATTTACAAATGTTTCTATTAAGGCAAAAAACGTATTTGCACTGATATGCTGCTCAATGAAGAATTCGGCTCTGTGAGCCTCCAACTGCCCTCTGGCGGAGAAGTACCAACGGTCATAGTCAGAACCCTTTGCAACTCAGCCAATTATCTTCAAGCTCCAAACCCCCAGAGCCAATCAGAAGCTACGCTGGACGTCACGTGATGCGCGCACGAGCGTAGAGCGGAAGGTCTGTGTTCTTGTGGAAAACTATTTTGCAGCTTCATGGCGGTATGTGGCGGACAGCACACAATAACAACAATATAATTTCACAATAATTAATGGCGCAGGAATGATGGAGAAGACTGAAGAGCCTCCTTCCTTAAACACCGAGGAAGAGGGTTCTGAAAAAGACAAAATCTGGTGTTTGCAGCGTGTGGGGAGAGACCGTGACTGGCTGCATCTGTTCGAGGACTCAGAGGTGCATGTTTGCAGAATAAACCGCATGTATTTTATTATATTCAGAGACTAAATTTGACATGCAGCTTTCTGAGGTCAATGTAAGCGTTATGTGGGGTTGTTTAACTGCAAGTTGAGACAGATTTATTCCAAATCGAAACAACATTGACCTGAATGAATGTTGGAGTCAAAGCAACACTTTGTATTCTCATTTTCATTGCACATAAATTGACACATATAACTCAGAAAAGCTATTTAACTAATTCTGAATTAAGTGTGAGAGTTTTGGGACTACAACTATGTTTGTCATAGTTTAATGGCTTCAAATATGAATGCATTTCTATTGGATTGAATTCATGAACTAAATATATGATTGCTTATGGCTCTCCTGTCTCTTTTTAATCAGGTTTCTGTTGGTCGTGGTCTGAATGTGACCCATCAGATCCTGTCGGCCAGCTGTCCACTGATGATATCCAGAATTCACTGTGTGTTCAAGAGAAACGATGACAGACGGTGGACAGTGACGGACAATAAGGTGTAGTGTCTGTCTGTCTGTCTATGTATTTCTGTCTATTTGTCAGTCTATCTGTCTGTCTGACAGGCTCTGAAACAGCTGAAATAAAAATACATTAAAGCTAAATATAACAAATTAATTAATTAATAAAAGATAGTAAATATTAATACTAAAAACACTGGTGCAATCTAAATGTAAAACAGAAGGGAAATCAAATTAAAGGTAAATAGGAGTATTATTAAAAACTAATGAAAATGACGGAAGCACATAAGAAAATGACTAAAACTAAAATTAAAAAGAAAACTGAAAATGTAAAAATCAAAGTTAAATATTAATAGCTATATCAAAATATTAATAAATAGCATAAGAGTATATTAATAATACTAAAATAGCACTGGTGCCATTTAAATTTAAAACTGAAAAAAAAAAAAGAATTAAATCTAATTTAAACAAATATTTTAAACAAAACAAAAACTAATACATATGACACAAGAACATAACTTAGACTAAAATTAAAAATGCAAGTTAAAAACATGAGAGTAAAGGCTTATTAAATTTTTTTATAAATACTAAATAAATAAAAATAAATTAAAGTTAAATAGTAATATTTAAAAACAAAACAAAAACAAAGCTAATAAAAATGGCAAAAACACAACAAAATAAAAAAAAAATTAGACTAAAATTAAATTGAAAACTAAAAAAAATATATATATATAAAAAGCTAATTAAATATTAATACATATTATAATTGTATATAAATAACACTGGTGCAATCGAAATGTAAATGTGAAATTAAATTAATTAAATTTAGAAGTGTTTTAAAAAAACTAATAAAAATTACAAAGCACGTAAAATTACTAAAACTACTCAAATTAAAAATAAAACTGAAAATAACACATTAAGCTCATTCAAAATATTGATAAATATTATAATAGTATATAAATAATACTAAAGTAACGCTGGTGCCATCTAAGTGTAAAAAAGAAATTATAAATCGAAATATAAAAAAACGGATAAAATCCATAACAAAATTACTAAGAGTAAAAACAGAAAGCATAAAATTATATATTTTATGATAAATTATAAAATAATTGTAAATATTAATAAAAATAATAACATACAAATAATATTAAAATAACTGCCCTGTAATTGTAAAACAGCGTTTTGTATTTTTTTTTTTTACTTTTGCTTGTATTTATACCCAGAGTCTGAATGGCGTGTGGGTGAACGGGAGCCGAATACCGCCTGGAAACCCCTGTTTACTGAAGCAGGGTGACTCTGTGCGACTCGGCGTCCCTCTCGACGGCAACCCCGTGGAGTTCGACTACATCCTCGTCCAGAAGAATTTCAGTGAAGTCAAATCCTTCTTATCTGGGAATCTTAGCAAAGAATCTGGCGCTGCTTCCTTTGGCCAAAAACTGAAAAACTCCAAGCGTAAGTTCGATGGAGACGAGTCGGAGCCGTGTCCCACGCAGAACTCCAAATCCAAGCTGTACCGCAGCTCCGGCCCGGATAAGTCGCGTGCGCAGCCCTGCCCGTCCGGGGACCGCCGGGAACCGGAGAAATTTTCCTCTAAACCTCTGGAGGAGGACAGATGTGGCGATAAAGCGGGAAGCAGTTCGAGCGGCTGCAGTGACCGCAGTCAGCAGCTGGCTAGCGTGCACCGCTACAACAGGAACCTGATGTTCCTGAAGGGCCGCGTGGGTGACACGCAAAAGCGCGCGGCTGAGCTGGAGCTGCAGCAGCAACAGACGCCGGAGCGAGAGCGGGAGATGCAGGATCTGCAGGCGCAGCTGGAGCTGCTGCGGGGTCAGCTGAGGTCACAGCAGGAGCAGGCGCTCAAACGCATGGAGACCCTGGAGAAATCCTTCTGTGAGGAGGAACGACGCCTGGAGGTGAAGTGATGTTTTTTGAGGGCGGGGTTTGTATGTAGTGAACGGCTGCATTTGTTGACATCCTCTCCCATGGCCTCATTGTATAGTAAAGTGTCCATCATATGCACACTTCAAATCTCGCCTGAAATAGAATGTTATCCGGGTACTTTTTTTACCTGTTGTTTTATGAATACCATGAATTTGGACAAACAGTACTACCCTGCTCGCATACTGTTTTTCACCTACTATATAGTATGCAAGTATTCAGCTTCACCTACAGTGAAAGTGTAGTGATGTCCAGTGTTAGTAAAGTTTTTACTGAATCATTTTCATCAAAAATTATTTGAAATGAAGCTAAAATAAAATATTAGATGAAAAACGTATTGGGTTAATATTAGAAAAGTGAAAATTAGAAATGTTGCCTTGGTGTTCCTGTGGCTCAGTGGTAGAGCATTGCGTTAGCAGCGCAAAAGGTTGTGGGTTCGATTCCCAGGGAACACACATACTGGTAAAAAATGTATAGCCTGAATGCACTGTAAGTCGCTTTGGATAAAAGCGTCTGCTAAATGCATAAATTATTAATTAAATTATTGGCAACTGAAACCAAAATTAAAATTTGAAGTTCTAAAATTACTAAAACTAAAATAAAAAAGAAGTTAAAGCTCATTTTTATAGAGTTTTATAGAATTATATTTTATCGTATTTTTATAGAAATGAAAAAAATATAAAGGACTAAACTAGAATAAAATGACAAACTACAAATAAGATAATAGTATATAAGTGATACTGAATCTAAATACCATGGTAGGTGAGGTTTGGATGAGGATATTTACTATTTATTTATTTATTTATTTATTGAATATATCTAGCTCCCATTTGGAGTCCCGTGATCATCAAAAAATATTTTTGTTATTTGAAATAAAGTTAAAAAAATATAAATATATAATTTAAATGAAAAACTAGCTGAAATAAAAGTTTAAATTAAAGTACTTAAATTATTAAAACTGTCAAATAAATTAAAGCTAAATGGTAATTTAACAAATAAATGATAAATGTAACAACATTTCTAAAACGGAACTAAAATTAAAATGAAACTGAATATATAAAAATAAAAGCTAATTCAAAATATTAATAAATATTATTATAATCTAAACATACCACATGCATTTCAGAGCCGTATCTCGATCATTGTGGCAAGGTTTGGATGAGCACATTTACCATATTAATGTTTAGATTTTTTTCAGAATCTAGTTCACGTTGCTCTTTCCCATTTGGAGTCCACGATCATCTCATCTCTCATTTAGATGAATTAATAAAGCATAAGCTGTAGCTGAAATGCTGTGCTTATCAAAGTTGTATGATCTGCTGCAAACTTTGCTTGATTTTCTAAAACACTAAAAAGCTTCTGCTTCATCTAAAAACATTTATTTTGGTTGGAGCCATGATTTAAACGTTCTAAAAGATGGTGCTCATATGGATGAAGCAGGTTTCAATTCTTTTACAGCTTATTTAAGTTATAACGAGAGGCTGCGGGTCATAATATAAAGCTATGATAATGTTGTCTGTGTGTTTACACTAATATATGTTGTTTTCTCAAGACTGAAAAAGCACAACAGAACGAGGAGGGCTTGAAAAAACAACTTATGGAGGCGTTGAAAGAGGTAAGAAAAATAAACTGCACATCATCAATATTTTATGAGCTTAAGCGCAAGTGTTGCATAATGTTTTCCTCTGCTTTACCAGCACCGGAAAGTTATCGAGGAGCTCAAACACGCTCGAGAAGGATTCAAGGAAGTTCTTCAAGCCAAAGATAAGGAGCTGGAAGTTACAAAGGTAGTTATGGGAAAGTTGAGCATGAGAACAAATATACAGTCAAATTAGGGCTGGACAATAATTCAATATCAATATGTATCGCGATATAATTTTTTTCAATAACGGTGATATGATTTTTAAACACATTTCCGATATTTCGACATTACCAGTGTTTCCCATACATTGATTTATTTGTGGCGTTTGATTTCGTTAAATAAACATGAGCATTGCACATTTCAAAATCAAAACGCAGTGCAGGTGTTTTATATGAATTAATCTCTGAAGGGAACTGACTGTCTTCAGAAAAGTTTCGCTGACGTTTTCATTTTTATATGATAAAGCAGCTTTCATGAGCGGAGCTGCTTTGATTACAGCCATTACTGGAGAAACCGCTAGTTTTATCACTCTAAAACCGCTAGTTTTATCACTCTGCTGGCAGAGAATGAGTTTGCATTTTCAATAATAAACCCGTCTCCAGCAACATGTTTTTGTTGTTGCTCAATTTTTTTGTTTTCTGCAGCAACTCAGAGCACTTTTCATATTCTTTATCCTGGCTGAAGCACATTTGTCTCAATCTATAAGAATAATCAGCCTACACTACCAGTCAAAGTTTTTTAACAGTAAGATTTGTAGTAAAAAAAAAAAAGAAAGAAAAATAATTCTCTTCTGCTCATCAAGCCTGCATTTATTTGATCCAAAGTAGGCTACAGCAAAAACAGTAACATTTTGAATTATTTTTACTATTTAAAATAACTGCTTTCTATTTGAAATTTTATTTAGTGCTGCAATTTTATTTTATTTATAATACTTTTATTTAGCAAGGATGCTTTAAATTGATCAAAAAGTTTATAATGTTACAAAAGATTTCTATTTCAGATAAATGCTGTTTTTCTGAACTTTCTATTCATCAAAGAAACCTGAAAAATTCTACTCCTTTGTTTTATAATAATAAATGTTTTTGAGCAGCAAATCAGCATATTAGAATGATTTCTGACGGATCATGTGACTGGAGTAATGATGCAAAAAATTCATCTTTGAAATCACAGGAATAAATCACTTTTTTTTTATATTTTCAAATAGAAAACAGTTATTTTAAATAGTAAAAATATTTCAAAATGTTACTGTTTCTGCTGTATTTCTGATCAAATAAATGCAGGCTTGGTGAGCAAAAGAGACTTCTT